>NC_073378.1:70235804-70535804 GCF_028641065.1 Leucoraja erinaceus
AGCAGATTGGTCTTCTCGGCTGTCAGTCGCCAGGAAGGTAATGCCCCTTCAGGCACCCGCTGGAAATCACCGGAGCGAGGAGAATAAAGCCCTGGAAGCCAGGCGTGAGTCTATCAGCCCGGAAGCCCTGAAGCCCGGGGGCCCAGAAGCCCAGAAGCCCGGGGGCCCAGAAGCCGTGAGTGAGACTCGAGTCCAGCATCCGTGAGTGAATGAACTGTGAGTCCAGAACCCGTGAGTCAGTGAACTGTATGTTCAGAAGCCGTAAGTCAGTGTACTGTGAGTCCAGAAGCCATGAGTCAGTAAACTATGAGTTCAGAAGCCGCCCGGTGCGTGGAGGTGGCACGGAGCATGCCCGATTGCTGCAAACTTGAGATACCGGGGAAGTGAGGATTGAGAGGATTGAGGGAGCCGGGTGCTGGCGCTTCTGGCCATTGGTGGAGCCGGGATCTGGCAGGCCCGGATGCTGTCGGGGCTGGCCGCTGGCAGGGCTGGCTGCTGGTGGTGGGGCTCACCACCCCCGCCCACACACCCCTATCCCTCTCCCCTCGCACACACCCCCCAGCAACAGGTTACGGCAGTGGTAGGCAATGGCTGCGCTCCCCCCACCCGGCCCCTGCCTGAAGCCGCTTCCCCCCCCGGCTACAGATCACTCCGGCCGGCCCCCACCTGAAGGCTCCCCGTCCCCAGCTGCAGGACTAGCCCAATAATCCATTTGGCCATACTAGCCCTCTGGAAACCAGTCTCTTCGGCCCCAACACCCATACTAGCCCTCCAGAAAGCCCCCCAACTGGCCACTGCCTGAAGCCATCCCACCCTCCGGCTGCAGTATGTTCTCCCCTCTCCCCTCCCCCACCGGCCACCGACAGCCCCCCGCCTGAAGCCGACCGTCTCCCCCGGCTGCAGAATGCAACAAGAGATGCAACAAGAAAGATGGACCGAATAAATCTCCTCTTTAATGTTTAAATTGTTGTTATATTTTAAGAGTTATTCACAATTTTTAGCTTTAATAAATCCCTTTTCCCCTTGCTGTGCCGTCAGCTGCACCTGTGTATAATACCTGCATGTCCTACGTCACAATGGAAACCCAGTGGGAGGGAATGGCTGTGCCACTGGAGAGCCGCTCAGAGTGGATGGGGGGGGGGGGGGGGGGTGGATATGAGGGCGGGATTGAGTGAGTGTGTGGGGGGGGAGGAGAAGTGGCGGGTGAGGGGAGGAGGGGGGATCAGGTCTGTCACAACGGCAACCTGTCAGCCGCACCTGCACAGTTGGGGGCTATGTGTGAGTGCTGGAATAGTGGAATTGGTGGAGAGGTGGAATATTGCATTGAGGGACCAGGTCTCCCATGTGATAATGGGACCCAACGGGTTCCACTTAGTCTAGTACTTGTATATAACTTGGCTGTATTCATGTATGGTAAGGTTTGACTGGATAGCACACAAGCAAAGTTTCCCACTATATCTTGGTACACATGGCCATAATGATAAACCAACCAGATTTATCAAATAGTAGAGCTATCAAAATATCACAAACATAATGTAAAATCAGTTTCCTAAATTATATATGTGGAATTTTTGCAAAAGTTGAAGTGGATGTCTGTGGAGATAAAATAAAAAAACTAAGATATATTTTTACCCCTTACTCAGGTATAAAACTAATATTGCCAGCCAGCTGCTCACTTTTGGATCCATTCATATTTCCATCGATTAATTGTAAGAAAGAAACAAGATATGCTAAGAAAAGTGTGCAAATGTGTTTTAACATTCTCAGTGTTGCCTCGCTCATACTACTTCAAATTGTCTGGTAGAAAACAAAACTACAGACGAAAAGAAAGGCAAATAAATAGAAAGAAATAGTATGGTAAGAACATGTAGACTTTACTTTAGACTTTAGAGAAACAGCACAAAAACAGGCCCCTTGGCCCACCGAGTCTGCACCGAGCTGCGATCACCCCGTGCACTAGCACTCTCCTACACACTAGGGACAATTTACAATTTTATCAAAGCCAATTACCTACAAGGGACCAAGACTCAAGAATCAAAAGTGTGCAATTGTTATGTGTACTAACAACAGAACAATAAAAAATTTACTTGCTGCAGCTTAACAGGCTCGTAAATGTAACAACACATTAACATCAGCAAGACCAAACATACACTCGGCAATCTTTTCACCGAATAATTGCACTCAGTCTGTCTAGGTCACAGTTGCTAACCAGTTTTACTCCTCTTACCTTTCCTATAACAACCTTTCTGTCCTAGGACCCCTCTATTGCCAGAGTAAAGCCACATGCACACTGAAGAAACAGCATCTCATATTCAGCTTACAACCCGGTGGTAGCTCTCACATTTGCTGCTTTTTGCCTGTTCCCCACTTTTTCTTCCCCCTTCTATTCCCTGTGCCGTATGTAGCTGTATCCCACTCCCCTTTCCATTCCCCCATCCCATCCATCTACATCCATTCATCTAGCTTCACATTTCACTCCTCCTCTCTCCTTGTCTACATTTCTAGTTGTGTATTGCTCTAAATTCATGTATTGCCCTAGATCCTCAGTTTTTAGGCTCCAGTATCTTCGTCCTGAGAATAGTAGCAAGATGAGAGCATGATCATGTGGCGTGCATCTTGGATTATATTGGATGGCTTTTGAGGCAGTCCCTCCTTTAGGTTCTATTGATGTTGGGGAGGCCAGTACTTGTGATGGAAATATGTGTTCACCTGTGAAAGTTCGATAAGAGTATTCATCAACATGCCGATTGTCCTCAATCTTCTAAGGAAGTAGAGGCATTGTAGTTTTCTTTGTGATTGCATCAATGTTCTGTGCCCAGGACAAATCTTTTGACATGCATACCCAGGAACTTGAACATGTCGTTTCACTCCTCCACCATCCCATTGATGAAGACAGATTTGTGGATTCCCAGCTTTCCCTTGCTGAAGTCAACAATCAACTCCTTGGTCTTGCTGATGATGGGAACAAGATAGTTGTTCTGGCACCATTCAAGCAGTTTTTGAATCTCTCTCATGCACTGTATATCATCATTATCTGTTATTTGTCCAAACATGGTGGTATCCTTGCCGAATTTAAAGAAGGAATTGGAGCTGTGTTTAGCTACCCAGTCATGGGTATCGAGTGAGTAGAGCAGGGGACTAGCACATAACCTTGAGGTGCTCCTGTGCTGTTGGTTACTGTTGCCAATTTGTACTGATTCATAAGGTCATCAATGATAGGAGTAGAATTAGGCCATTCAGTCCATCAAGTCTACTCCACCATTCAATCATGGCTGATCTACCTCTCCCTCTCTACCCCCATCCTCCTGCCTTCTCCCCATAACCTCTGACACCCATACTAATAATTTCTCATTTGTCATGAGAAGTGGAACATTGAAAGTTTAGTTTTAGAGATGGAGCATGGAAACGGGCCCTTCCACCCACCAAGCCTACACCAACGATCGATCACTTAGTTTACACTTAGTTCCATGTTTCACATCCACTCCCTGCACACTAGGCAATTTACAGAGGCAAATTAGACTGTGGGCTGCCAATGAACAGGCCAGCACACATACCCAATAGTCGGAACTTGAGAATGTGGATGAATTTCCAACTCAGAGTTTTAGTGAAAAAAGCAGCAGTAGTTATATTCTGGATGGTACTTTTGAGGAACAGAGGGATTAATTTAGAAATCAATTTTGAATTAAATTGGCTCCGTGATCATCAGTGCCAGCTCTGATTTGTTATGTAGCTTTTCATACCAATTGTTTCCCTATCCCCTGAGTCTCAGCCTGAAAAAAGGTCTCGACCTGAAACATCACCTATTCCTTTTCTCCAGAGATGCTGCCTGACCCGCAGAGTTACTCCAGCAGTTTGTGTCTATGTTCAGTGTAAACCAGCATCTGCAGTTCCTTCTTACACAGTTTAGAAATGTTGAGTTTCATTTAGTTTATAATTGTCACATGTACCGAGGTAGAGTAAAAGGCTTTTTTATGGAAACAAGATATGAGGGATTAACTTCACAGAAGCTGATAATTCTGTAAAATAATGCTAACAGAGTTTTCTGCTAAAAAATAAAGAGAGAAACATCACAAGATAACTGTGAGCATACATGAAACATTAATAAACCCATGATATTCTTTCATTGGAGCAGAAATCGTTTTAACAAGTCACATTTTAACAAATCTCAAAATGGGCTGGAACGTGCTGTTCTTCAGCTGACAGTTCCACAGAGAACATGTTGACTCACTCCTCCGCCATCCCATTGATGAAGACAGGTTTGTGAATTCCCAGCTTTCCCTTGCTGAAGTGTAATGTACACACCACCTTCTCCTGACTTCAACATCTGCAATGTAGAAGTCAGACTTGAGCTGCAGGTCATATGTCAGTGCAATACACTCCATAGATTAAGTAATATGTCAAATCCAACACTTTGTATAGATTAGTTCAGCTTAGTTTAGTTGATTATTACAACATGTACAGTGAAAAGCTTGTTTAGTGTGCTATCCTGCCAATTCATACCATCATATTTTGGGAACTAAGGAGCAAGCTAAAAAAGGAAATCAGGAGGATAAAAAGAGGAGAGAAGACAGCTCTGGCAGAAGGCATTAAGGAGAATCCCAAGAGATTTTATAAGTACATAAAGGGAAAAGGGGTAACAAGAGAGTTTTTGCTATGGAGAAAGACATGAGGACTGAGGAGCTTGGGGTAGTCAATGGAGGTGTCTTGAGACCAGTCAGTATTACTGTCAAAGAGGTGCAGAAGGTCCTGGCACGTGTGAAGGTAGACAATTCTCCCGGGCCTGATCAGATATATTTGAGGACACTGTCGGAAGCTAGAGAGGAAATTGCAGGTGACCTGGCTGAGATGTATGAGTTGTCATTAAAGACAGGTGAGGTGCTGGAAGATTGGAGGGTAGCAAATGTTGTATCTCTATTCAAGAAGGGCTGCAGGGAAAAGGCTGGGAACTACAGGAGAGTAAGTCTAACATCTGTGGTCTGAAAGTTACTAGAGAGTATTCTGAGGGATACATACACTTAGATGGGCAAGACACTGATTCGGGATAGTCAGTGTGGTTTTGTGCATGGGACATCATGTCTGCTCAGTGATACAGAGTCATAGAGAATAGAGCACAGAATCTGCCAAGTTCATCAAAATGTACAGGTTAGGATCAAAGGACAAGTTTTAGAAACATAGAAACATAGAAAATAGGAGGCCATTCAGCCCTTCGAGCCAGCATCGCTATTCATTGTGATCATGGCTGATCGTCCCCGATCAATAACCCGTGCCTGCCTTCTCCCCATATCCCTTGACTCCACTAGCCCCTAAAGCTCTATCTATCTATCTCTCTCTTAAATCCATCCAGTGATTTGGCCTCCACTGCCCTCTGTGGCAGGTAATTCCATA
Organism: Leucoraja erinaceus; assembly: GCF_028641065.1. NCBI lineage: Eukaryota > Metazoa > Chordata > Chondrichthyes > Rajiformes > Rajidae > Leucoraja > Leucoraja erinaceus. Next base: position 70,241,190 of record NC_073378.1, read on the forward strand.
ACTTCACAACTCTCTGGGTGATAAAGCTTTTTCTCACTTTAGTCTTAAATGACCTCCCCTTTATTCTAAGACTGTAGCCCCTGGTTCTGGACTCGCCCAACATTGGAAACATTTTTCCTGCATCTAGCTTGCCCAGTCCTTTTATAATGTTATGTGTTTCTATAAGACATCCCCTCATCCTTCTAAACTCCAGTGAATACAAGCCTAGTCTTTTCAATCTTTCCTCATATAACAAATCCCGCCATCCCAGGGATCAATCTCGTGAACCTACGCTGCACTGCCTCAATCACAAGGATGTCCTTCCTCAAATTAGGTGACCAAAACTGTACACAATACTCCAGATGTGGTCTCACCAGAGCCCTATACAACTGCAGAAGAACCTATACTGAAATCTCACAGTTTTTTGAAGAAGAGATTTAAAAAGTTGATATAAGATTTCAGCAAGACATTGGCCACATTTTGGTATGTTAGGCTGCTGTGTGAGGTTAGATCACATTGGATCCAAGGAGAGATAACTGAATGGATAGAAATTTGGCTTAATTGAAGGAAACAGAGGGTGATGGTGGAAGGTTGCTTTACGGACTGGAGGCCTGTGATTAGTGGTGTGACTTTTGTTTCTGTGTTAGGTCCATTGCTGTTTGTCATCTATATCAATGATTTGGATGAAAACGCACAAGAAAATATTAGCTAAAACTTTGGCAAGAAGAATAAGTTCGTACATTAGCAAATTAATACATCCAGACCAAACTGGGTTGATACCTAAGCGACATTCGTTTCATAATTTGGTACCACTGTTTAATATAATGTATTCACACAGAACAATAATGAACACTTAACAATTATTGCTTTACACATAGAAAAAGCATTTGACTAAGTAGAGTGGGCCTATCTCTTTACAGTGGATATGTACGTTATATAAAAGGCGACAAGTATCCAGGGGTAACATACAAATTTCCAATGTTTTTACAAAGACTTTAAGCATTATAAGGCAATACACATATCGGCCGGAAGCTTTACACAAAAAAGCATTTGCTAAGTAGAGTGGGCCTATCTCTTTACAGTGGATAAAGCTGTTATATAACAATTCGACTGCCAGAATATTGACTAATCAAATTCTGTCACCTAAATTTCAATTATCCAGGGGTAACATACAAGGATGTGCCCTATCACCAATGTTATTTGCCTTAGCCTTACAACCCTTAGCAGAAAGCTTAAGAGTGCCTCCGGGCATTCATGGATACGATACTAAATAACATACAAATAACAAGATTTTGTAATATGCAGACGATGTACTTTTATATACAGGTGCACAACCTTTTATCCGACAGCCTTGGGACCAGACACTTTTCGTAATTTGGAATTTGTCGGTCTTCGGAATGGAAATTTTTTAGCGTAGATTTTAATGGCTGGCTCAGTGGTAGAGTGCCCGGCAGTTCCTCGGTCGCGAGTTTGAGTCTTCAGTGTAGTTTTTTTCTTGCAGAATAAATGTCTGTATGAAATGCAGTGTGTTGAATGAATTCCTGAATTTGTAAATGCGACCGCAGCATTGAATCACCTCCCGCACTCACGTCACCCTAGCGGGGCTACATGCCCTTAGGCGGCCTAAGGCGACATTTTAATTAACAGCAGAGGCGCCAAACGTTATTGGTGTGCAGACGACATCCTAGAAAAAATGCTGGTTTCTTGCAGGTAAGTAGACCCTCCCGCGCAATATACCCTCCATCTAGTTCCCCTTTCTGACAGTGGACCCGAAAGCTGTTATATAACATTCCTACTCGACTGCGCAAGAACCTCTTTTATTGAATGGGGAATCGAGGACCGACCGGAGGTTCCGCTTCACCTGTCACCGGTAAACGTCCTGTCTCCCTTCAATTATAGCAGGGGGCGGTAACATACAAGGATCCGTGGGCCCTTTCACCAATGCGCACCATCAGTTTTGCCTGGGCTGGAGATCCGTGCTTTAGAACGAACTGCCCTTGTCGCAGCCCAAAGCTAGTTTGCAGTTTTCCTTGGAAGAGTGCCTCCGGGCATTCATGGATACGATACTAAATAACATACAAATAACAAGATTTTGTAATATGCAGACGATGTACTTTGTAGTGAAAAAAATATCCCAGCTCCCTGCCCGCAAGTTCCCACGCAAGACTCAACTCTCTAAGTCAGTATCCCAAATATTATTAACCCTCCCGCGCAATATAGAACAATTTAGTTCCCCTTTCTTCTTCTCCGCTGTCACCTCTAGCCCTAAACGTTTTCAAGGACCTTTTTTCAAGGACTGAAAAAATGTCGCTATTCGGAGGTTTTCGTTATTTGGATCTTCGGATAAAAGGTTGTGCACCTGTATCACCAACTCTCAAGTCAGTATCCCAAATATATTAAACATTATAGAACAATTTGGTTCCTTCTCAGCGTATAGAATAAACTGGAATATAAGTAAAAGCCCCATTTATATCAACGGGTCGATGGTTGAAAGGGTCAAGAGCTTCAAATTCATTGACATGCGCATCTCTGAAGATCTTTCCTGGTCCGAGAACTCTAATGCAATCATGAAGAAAGCTCATCAGCGCCTCTACTTCCTGAGAAGATTACAGAGAGTTGGTTTGTCAAGGAGGACTCTCTCTAGCATGCTGACCGATTGCAACGTGGCTTGGTACGGCAACTTGAGCGCCCTGGAGAGGAAAAGACTACAGAAAGTAGTAAACACTGCCCTGTCCATCATCGGCTCTGACCTCCCTTCCATCGAGGGGATTTATCGCAGTCACTGCCTCAAAAAAGCTGGAAGTATCATCAAAAACCCACACTATCCTGGCCACACACTCATCTCCCTGCTACCTTCAGGTAGAAGGTACAGGAGCCTGAAGACTGCAACAACCAGGTTCAAGAATAGCTACTACCCCACATCCATCAGGCTATTAAACCTGGCTCGGACAAAACTTTGATTATTAATAACCAATCATCTGTTATTTGCACTTTATCATTTTATTTATTCATGTGTGTATATATTTATATTATAGTATATGGACACACTGATCTGTTTTGTAGTAAATGCCTACTATGTTCTGTGTGCTGAAGCAAAGCAAGAATTTCATTGTCCTATCAGGGACACATGACAATAAACTCACTTGAACTTGAACTTGATGATGCCAATCAAAGCTCAAGACCCTTCACATCTCAAAAAATTTCCCTTCAGAATTGATACGGAAAAATTTGCATACCTTGGCGTCTACGTGATTAGAAAAAACACCACTCTATTTCATAGAAATTTCCCACCATTAATTACTAAATTAAATCCCCTCATTCAATTTTGGAAAACACTTCCTATTTCCCTTATAGGTAGAGTAAATGCCATAAAGATGATTTTCTTTCCACAACTCCTAACACAAGACTGTCATTTTATGGGTCCAGATACACTAGACGAATGCATGAATAGACAGGCGGATACAAGTAAGTTAATATCCTACATTTACAATACTCTTTTAATTGCACACACCCCATCTTCTGAAATGCATAGGCGAGCATGGGAAGACAAATTGGGTTTATTAATTTCAATATAGCTGGGAGGAAAGCCTTCTATACATACAGTACTGCTCTCTCAATGTTAGGCACTCCCTGATACAATTTAAAAATTGCATAGACTCTACTATTCAAAGACCAAATTGAGCAAGATCTTCCCAAACGTCTCTCCTAATTGTAATAAATGTCTCTGCCAAGAAGCGACTATAACCCTTTCTTTCACTTCCTGTATAAAGTTACAAAACTTCTGGTGGGGAATATTTGATATAACCATATAACCATATAACAATTACAGCACGGAAACAGGCCATCTCGACCCTTCTAGTCCGTGCCGAACACGTATTCTCCCCTAGTCCCATATACCTGCGCTCAGACCATAACCCTCCATTCTTTTCCCATCCATATAACTATCCAATTTATTTTAAAATTATAAAAACGAACCTGCCTCCACCACCTTCACTGGAAGCTCATTCCACACAGCCACCACTCTGAGTAAAGAAGTCCCCCCTCATGTTACCCCTAAACCTCTGTCCCTTAATTCTCAAGTCATGTCACCTTGTTTGAATCTTCCCTACTCTCAGTGGGAAAAGCTTATCCACGTCAACTCTGTCTATCCCTCTCATCATTTTAAAGACCTCTATCAAGTCCCCCCTTAACCTTCTGCGCTCCAAAGAATAAAGCCCTAACTTGTTAAACCTTTCTCTGTAACTTAGTTGCTGAAACCCAGGCAACATTCTAGTAAACCTCCTCTGTACTCTCTCTATTTTGTTGACATCCTTCCTATAATTAGGCGACCAAAATTGTACACCATACTCCAGAATTGGCCTTGTACAATTTTAACATTACATCCCAACTTCTATACTTAATGCTCTGATTTATATAGGCCAGCACACCAAAAGCTTTCTTTACCACCCTATCTACATGAGATTCCACTTTCAGGGAACTGTGCACAGTTATTCCCAGATCCCTCTGTTCACCTGCATTCTTCAATTCCCTACCATTTACCACATACGTCCTATTTTGATTTGTCCTGCCAAGATGTAGCACCTCACACTTATCAGCATTAAACTCCATCTGCCATCTTTCAGCCCACTCTTCCAACTGGCATAAATCTCTCTGTAGACTTTGAATATCTACTTCATTATCCACAACCCCACCTATCTTAGTATCATCTGCATACTTACTAATCCAATTTACCACACCATCATCCAGATCATTGATGTACATGACAAACAACAGTGGACCAAACACAGATCCTTGTGGCACCCCACTAGTCACTGCCTCCAACCTGACAAACAACCATCCACCATTACTCTCTGGCATCTCCCATTCAGCCTCTGTTGAATCCATCTTGCTACTCCATCATTAATACCCAAATCTTCTCCAAAATACTTAAATTTAAATTGGAACCAGATATAAAACTGATCATATTCCGTATGTCAGAGGCCTACTCTCAGCTAACGATATTTCAAAGACGTTTCCTCAATTACAAAGGTTCAAAGGTTATTTTATTGGTCTCATACACCATAGCTGTAGTGAAATGCTTCTTGCCAATACTGCACATAAAGAACGAATACAGCCATAACAGTAATAAAGAAATTTAAACATAAAAACATCCCACCACAATGGTTCCCACCATGAGGGAAGGCACAATGTCCAGTCTGCATCCCCAGTTCACCCATAGTTGGGCCTATTGAGGCCTCCACAGTTGCCTTTACGAAGGCCCGATGTTCCAGGCCCTTCTCACCGGGTGATGGTGCTCCGGCGTCGGGAGAGTCCTCTCAGCAGCATGGGAACCCTGGAACGGCTGCTTCCGTACTGGAGACCGCGGCTTCCGAAGCCGACAAGGCCGCGCTGGATGGAGCTTTGCCACTGGCGATCTCATCGAGAGATCCCGGCACCCATTGTTAAAGTCAGCGCCGCCGCCCACAGCTGGCCGCTCCACAGACCCACAGCTCCGCGATGTTTTTCTCGGTGGTCTTCAGCTCACCGGAGCTCCAGCGCGGCGACCCAGGCAAGGCATCGCCTGCTCCGCAATAGCGCTCCAGCGCTGTGCCGCCGCAAAAGCCGAGGTACTGGGCGGTCCCCTCAGGAAACACCGCTCCAGGCCCGCTGGTAGGCCGTGAGGACGGGTTGAAATTGCAGCCCGGAAAAAAAATGCCTCTCCGACCAGGTAGGGACCCTAATGGCCTAATAACACCAAAAAAATTAATACTCAAATTTTGGAAACAGACAACAGTCCCTACAGTGAAGATGTGTATTATGGATATGTCTAAGACATTACGTTTGGAAAACATTAGGCTTGTCTTTTTTGTAGCTTAGAGATATTTTTCCTGCTCTCTTGTATTTCACTTATTTTTCTTCATTTTCTTCTTTCTGCTCTTTTTTTCCCCATGTTTTTCCTTTTTTTTTGGATTTAGGTTATGTTAAAAATGAAGCTGTACAATAATTGTATAACTGTTATGTCGATCATCTTATCCTTGTATAATTGCTTTAAAAATATATATATTTTAAAAAGAAAACGGACATGGCATGATTAGCACGTTTGCTGATGACACAAAAGTGGTGCTATAATTTCAGGATACTTTTTGAGGGTGTGGGATGTAAGCTTGCAAACCATTCACAGCCTTCGACAATCTTTTCGACATTAAAAAATGTGATTGCATACTGACACTAGATTTTCCCAGTTTGCTTTTCCTTTCCTCACAACTTTGCACTAACACCAAGGTCCTAATTTTCAAATGCAACATACTTACTAACATGCAAGTTATGATAAGTAACACGCATTACCAGAGTAGAAATACAACTTGTGCTAAATGCCCATACATTGTAGCAGACGTGCATTGCTTTTGAAATTAGGTAGCACTGAAATGAACACATTCTTTCTGAGTATTCTTACTCATAAATATTGACTAAACAACTATTCTGTATGGGTGCTATATTTCAATGTACCAAAGAATCAATTTTAAATTATGTTATAATGAACTCAAATTTGCTCTGATATCTGCCTAAATTAAGAATGATTAACTTGGAACATTCCTGCTGGAATCACATAATATGAACCCAGGGGCATATATGCAAAAAAAGGGAACAAATCATAGATAACTTACCTGCCTTTTAGATGGGTGTGGGGGGTGGGGATAATTGGATAATAAATATGGATATTCCAAAAAAACAGGCTGATGTTAATAGTGTTCATTCAACACCAATAGTTATAATATTATCTAATATACCTATAAAATGGATGAAGCTCAGTGAGAGGATATCCTGAAACATGGCTTTCAGTCTGAACTATCTCGGGTGGCACAGTGGCGGGCACAGGTAGAGTTACTGCCTTACAGCGCCAGAGACACAGGTTCAATCCTGACTGCAGGTACTGTCTGTACAGAGTTTGGATGTTCTCCCTGTGACCTGCATGGGTGTTCTCCGGGTGCTATGGTTTCCTCCTACACTCCAAAGGTGTACATGTTTGTAGGCTAATTATCTTTGTAAAATTGTAAATTGTCCCTCATATGTCAGGATAGTGTTAGTGTGCGGCAATCGTTGGGCCGGTTTCTGCAATGTATCTCTAAACTAAATTAAACTGGATTTTCTGTATGAAAGCCAAACTGGGGTTGTCCCTCAAGGAGTAGTTTGCACTGTTAACTATGCCAATGAAGATGAAAATGATCAGACCAAAATATTTGTACATTACATACTCTGCACACCAGTTGGGTATATGTAAGTTCCTTTCAAGGAGTAGGTTAAAGGGCCTGTCCCACTTGGCGATTTTTGCTAGCGACTGCCGGCATCAGTGATTTATGTAACAGGTCACCGAAAAAGTTGCGGCATGATGCGGCGTGATGTGGCAGTGATGCGGTGTGATGACGTATTGACGCACGGTGTTTCCTCAAGATTCGCAACATTTTTTTGTCGCCGCTGGATTTTGAAATGTTCAAAATCTTTCAGCGACCGTGATATGTCAGTCAATGACGCCGGTAGTCGCCAAAACAATCGACAAGTGGGACAGGCCCTTTAGAATAGCCCACCTGGGAAAATTCCTAAAGGGCCTGTCCCACTTGGGCGATATTTTATTGGACTGTCGGCAACTGTCAAGTTTGTGGCACTCACTGAAAAACCGGGAACTGGAACGGCGAGTGTCAGAGTGGAACACACACATACACACACAAACACATCACAAAGGTGGGGGCCAGGGAAAGCGGGGGGGCACAGTCTGAAATTCACACGGTGCAAAGACAAGGTGATACAGACACACACCGCGATGATCAGGAAGGTTAAGACGGCTAGCACAGTGTACGGTAAGTCCTTTAAAAAAGAGGGGGGTGGGGGGCGGGGGAGGGGAGAAGGGGGGAGAAGGGGGGAGAAGGGGGAGAGGGGGGGAGAAGGAGTGGAGATACTTTTAAGATGCCAGACAACTTTTAATAAGCCAGAGATACACAGTTGTGAAGTTTGGCGGGCATTTAACATTACCGGTCGGTTCTCCTTGATTCTGAAAACTCGTGCGTACGTATTTTTCCCCCATTGAGCCGATGAAAATACCTGGTCAGCAAAGGCGATTAACTAAAACTTCCTACGACTAGCTCGACTACCTATAAATACATGGCCAACCACTTCAACTGCACCTACGACCACAAAAGTATTGATTTTCTCCATGGTGACCAATTTTTGGTCGCAGAAAAATGTTCAATATGTTGAAAAATTTGTGGCGATCATACTGAGGCCACGACTAGTTCCCAGAATGTGGGAATTCCTCACAACCATGAAGGAGACTCACCAGAGAACACCAGCGAACATGTGGCGACCATGTGATGATCATGCGGCGAGCGCAGTCTCCTGAACTTGCCTAAAAAGTCGCCTAAGTGGGTCAGGCCCTTAAAGCAATTTCTTCCACTCAACAACCATCCTGAGAAATCTGTGAAAATGTTCAATGATTGCTGCAGCTCAGGTAAGATCTCCTGAAGATAAAGAGCAATTTAATTTCATTTTTTTATTCATTGGAATAATCATACGTTATGATTACATAATGATTGTAATGTTATCCATTTTGTTCAGGTATTTAGAATTATGAACCTTTCAAGTGAAGTACTTTGTGGTTAAGGTAAAAACATGATACAGTGCAGGCTAAAACCAAATTTTAATGTAACAAAATAACTAACTCAGCAACAATCCCAGAATTTTATACAATAATATTTTGTATCATTGTTTGAAGAATCCTTTTAAAAAAATGTTCCTGTGTCTACCTTGAATTTTTCCATAAAGTTGCCTCAAGGATAAAGTCACCACAAGGAGCTTGTAAACAATTTTTTTTTGCAATGTCGTGTTGGTAGAGAACTACACTTCAAACCTTTCAAGAGCTAGAAAAAGATAAGTCCATTTGAGCAAGATATCTAAAATGAATGTGCATTGGAAATGCTGTGTTGGCCATTAGGGGGTTTGGGATTGAATATTAAGCAATCAGCAGATAAATTTACTCAGAAAACATTATCTGCTTAATGTGTGAACGAGAAAACAGAAATCACAGCAACTTGTTCCTATAAAAACAGAAATATCTCTTCAGGGGAAACAAAAATCCCATGAGTGGAGGATAAGATTATCCAAATTATGTGTTTAAAATTTTCTTATTCTCTACAGCAATACCAGACTTAATTGATAAGGGAATTAATCAATTGTTTGCTTTCTGATTAGGACTGGTGCTGTTTCTACATGTAGCTATTTTGAAAAAAAAAGCTGTAAAGGTTATCAAGACTTTTAATGGAAATTCAGAAATCACAGTCGGCTTAAAATGATTAGTAGATGGAAAATGCATCAAAATGTAATAATGCATCTGGGAGAGCAAGCTGCTGTATGACGTCTTGGATGGCTTCAGAAATGAGCTTGAGAAATTGGATCATCATTAAAATGCTGACAGAATGCATGGAGCTCCATGTTGCACAACTATCTGGAAAAAAAATGGTCTGGCAGGAAGATATACCTGCAGTAACACAGAAATGCAGATGCCCGTTTAGAAAAAAAAGACAGAAAGCGCTGGAGGCAGAGAATTCCACAGACTCACAAGCCCAGCCGCTCTATTTACTCAGCATAAGACAGTCCCGCCATCCCGGGAATTAACCTTCCCGGGAATTAAACTGCACTCCCTCAATAGCACGAATGTCCTTACTCAAATTTGGAGACCAAAACTGCACGCAATACTCCAGGCGTTGTCTCACTAGGGCCTTGTACAACTGCAGAACCTCTTTGCTCCTATACTCAACTCCTCTTGTTATGAAGGCCAACATGCTATTTGCTTTCTTCACTGCTTGCTGTACCTGCATGCTAAGTGTCATTGACTGATGAACAAGGACCCCCCCCCAGATCCTGCTTTCCCAACTTCACACCATTTAGATAATAATCTTCCATCCTGTTATTGCTACCAAAGTGGATAACCTCATATGTATCCACTTTAAACTGCATCTGCCATGCATCTGCCCACTCACCCAACCTGTCCAATTCACCCTGCATTCTCATAGCATCCTCCTCACAGTTCACACTGCCACCCAGCCTTGTGTCATCTGCAAATGTATTGTCCTACTGTAGTTGTACAGGGCCCTGGTGAGACCGCACCTGGAGTATTATGTGCAATTTTGGTCTCCTAATTTGAGGAAAGACATTGCTATTGAGGGAGTGCAGTGTAGGTTCACCAGGTTAATTCCCAGCATGGCGTGGCTGACATATGATGAAAGAATCGGTCGACTGGGCTTGAATTCACTGGAATTTAGGATGAGAGGGCATCTTAAAGGAACATATAACATTCTTAAACGATTGGACAGGCTAGATCCAAGAGAAATGCTCCCAACGTTGAGGGAGTCTAGAACCAGGGGTCACGGTTTAAGAATCAGGGGTAGGCCATTTTGGACTGAGATGAGGAAAAATGTTCCACCCAGAGCCACTGAAGGCAGTGGAGGCCAATTCACTGGATGTTTTCAAGAAAGACTTATTTTGCTCAGGGTTAAAGGAATCAAGGGATATGGGGAAAAAGCAGGAATGCAGTACTGATTTTTGATGATCAGCCATGAGTGGCGGGCGGTGATAGCTCAAAGGGCCAAATGGCCAACTCCCTGACCTATTTGTCTATGTTTCTAAATGTTTTCTCATGATGGAAATGTCAAAGCCGAGAGGGCATAGCTTTGTGAGAGGTTTAATGTTTAAAGAAGATATTCATGGCTAGTTTGATTTTATACAGGCGGATGCCTGGAATGCATAGGTAAGGGCAGTGGTGGAGGCAGATATGATAGTGGCATTTAAGAGCGTTTTAGATATGCAGGCAATGGAATGAAATGGGTCAGGTGAAGGGAGAGGAGAGTAGATTAACTTGGTATCATTTTCAACATTTTCACCGTGGGCCAAAGTGACTGTTCCTGCAATGTACTGTTCTATGTTCTATAAAATCTGATAGTTGTTAAACTCCAAAGTTTTATATTGTATTTGCAAGGAAGCAATAACAAAAATATGTATAGAACGGTAAAACCGGAAGTCCCATTGGTCAAACTAAAACTCAAAAATTCAAGTAGACGCAAGCAGTAAAGAATGAATGGGTTAAAACTACGTAAATATAATAAGGAAATCAATTTTGAATGAAACGAACACCCACAGCATGATTATGTTTCGATTTCATCCATTATTTTTATTTCCTTTTTTGCACTATCAATCACACTGTGCATTAATAATTTCTAAATCATTAGACTATTATGAATGTACAGAGAAGATGTCAAGCATATTTTTAACACAGTGGCAAACATATGGGCTACCCTGTAAACTTTTTTTTAGTTTGGTTAATACACCATCGTTTCATTTTCGCACTCCCTATAGTATAGTAAGTTCTTAAGACCGCGGCATGCAATACCACTCATTATTGATTTCTGTGGAGACTGGAAAGATGTAGCTCAGCAGTAATTAGACAAGGCTTAAAGCTGTTTCCTCTTACTGTGCCAACACATAAATGTCAAATGAGAACAAAATACTCAGCTCTTTGCCTGCCCCAGTTCTGCTCCTGACCACCCTCTTTATTAACTCAACTTTACAACACATACATAACAATTCATCACCAGATTGTTCTCTGTGCTCAAGGAACAGGAACAAGTCTACTTTTGGTCTATGAAGAGCAAATAATTTGATAATTATTGCAACATTCCTTTATCAGTTTTTAGGTGAATGGAGGTCAATGTGAAATTTCAAGTGGAAAGAACATCATTAGGTTCTATATTTTCCTTGGAGGTTTTTTTAACTTACCCACAGTTTATTTTCTTTCTTCAACACTTGTAAAATTATTTTCTATGTGACAGGTGTTTATTTTGATTTGAATAGTGTTAGAAATGTTGTTGGCACTTGCTAGGGAAGTGCATGTGCGTTAATTCTATACCTCTATCATTGTTTGAAGGGAATTTTCACGCTGGAATATTTGAAAACTTTCCACAAAGGCCAAAGGATATTGCAAAATCCTACTGTTTACTGTAGTTTATTCTGGCTTTTCTGGTTGCAACACAGGAAACAAAAATGGCTTTTGAGACATTTGATAATATTATGAGGCTGGCATAAAAATTCTTGTTTTTCTCAACTCATTCAAAGGAAGTTGCTCATTAAGGAGAACAAAGATGTCGACACCAAATGGTGCCATGAGTCTTGTGTGAATATTGGCCAGGACATGAGGACATCTCTTTGCTCGACTTTGAACTAGACATGTGGTCTTAAATACTCATTTGCAACATCAAATCAGCAGATGTTTCACTTGATGAATGATTCTGGGAATGTTCCAGTATAGTAGACCACTTTACGAGTTCAAGTTCTTATTTTAATTACTTTACAGCCAAACACTTTATATCCTTTAACATTTTAGACATGTATTAAGGTAATTAATTAATTAATTAAGGCAGTAGAAGCCAATTCACTGGATGAATTTGAAAGAGAGTTCGATAGAGCTCTAGGGGCTAGTGGAATCAAAGGATATGGGGAGATGGCAGGCACGGGTTACTGATTGTGGATGATCACAATGAATGGTTGTGCAGGCTTAAAGGGCCAAGTACCCTCCTTCTGCACCTATTTTCTATGTTTCTAGGTTTCTTTGTTAATTACATGAATTGCATTAAGGACATCCAATTAACTTAATTAATCTGCTTTTTGCCACGTAAAACAGTTCATTCTAACAACTATGTTTCATGCCCTTCCCAATTTTTAAATCCAATATTAGCATCAGGAGGGATGTTAAACAGGTGACCAATTAAACTATTTTACATTGTCGTACAAAATAAAATAGTAAGATTAAATGAGAACTTACCAGTTTGAAGTTTGATCTTGATTTTATGAGGAGTTACGATGAGCGATTACGTGAAGAAGTTGCCGTCCATCTGCGTGCGCGTCAATCTTCAAAGCAGCGGTGTAAAATCACAGATAAAAAGAGGACCTGAGAAAAGTAAGATTGTGACGAAACTAGAACTTCCAGATGACCTTGATAGTATAAGGGTGGGAGCGGTGGGCACGTAATCGCTCATCGTAACTCCTCATAAAATCAAGATCAAACTTCAAACTGGTAAGTTCTCGTTTAATCTTACTATTTTACTTCGGAGTCACGTGAGTGACGACGTGAAGATTTCAAAGCTCTGTGATTTCACGCCGGTTACGAATCCAGGTGTCACACACTGAATGGATTGACCATGGTTGAGAGTAATCATTAAAGCATTCAGACATAACGTAGTTAAGAAAAGATACTGATGCTTTAAAATATATATTTTTTTTTAATAGTTACCCCTCCCAACCTGGGGGGAATCTAGGAAACAGAACTTAAAACGGTACGTGCAAACACCCCCGATCCGGTTATAGGTTTGTTGTAAAACCAGTGGAACATCCGTTCATTCGCCCATCCTGCAGCCGCTAGGATGTCGTCAAGGGGCACGTCCATTGCTCTTGCTGCCGACGTAGATGCAGCCCTGGTGGAGTGAGATTTTAAAATGTCAATGTTCACTCCCACAACCGCCATTACCTCCTTTAACCATCTGGAGATGGTTTGAGTTGATACCTTCTGATGTGGTTATTTATGGCTGATGAGGACCGATTGTTCTGATCCTCTGAGGTTCTCCGTAACTCTCAGATAATGCTGTAAGTATGTTACCACACACAACCGTTGGTCCTCTGGATATGCCAAGAACTGAATCTTCATCCCTGGCATTCCTGGCCTGCTCTGTTTTATCAGGTCCCTGATAATTAATATTATTTTGTTGATATTGGTGGTCATGTAGTCCAATCGCAACTTTTGAAGAGTCTGGACTCTTTGGGCTGTTACTAGTGCCATCAGCATGACCACCTTCAGGGTTAGTTTTGATAATGGTAAGGTCATTGGCGGTCCCCACTGTCGAAGTAGGGTTAGTACCACGCTCACATCCCAGGTGTCCCTGTACCTTGGCCTTGGAGGTATTAAATTGTAAATACCCTTCATAAATCTAGTTATGAGGGGGTGCGTTCCTATCGACCTGTGCCCTGCCTCCAGCATTAGATAGGAGGATAGTGCGCTTCTGGCACTATTGATTGCACTATAACTTAGTTTATGGTCATAGTACAGGGTTGATAGGAACTCCAAGACATCCATAATCCGAACTATGTTGATGAAATATTGTTAGCATTGCAGAACATTTCCCACTTCTTTATATGTGTGGCATACTGTTTTGTTAGTACTGTCCCTCCATGCCATAGTGATGACATCCACAGTTCGCTCGGACAGTCCAAGACCTTGATATGATCTCCTCAGAATCTGCATACCAATAAATTAGTTTGGCCATGTAGTGGATGATTGCTTCCTGTAACTGGGTTCACTAGGAGGTCCCTGCTCTTGAGTACAGCCATTAATGGCTGGAGCATAATTCCCAAATTTTTTGGGAACCAGGCTTGTGTAGGCTAATCTGGCACTACCAAAATGCCTGTGTCTTTGTCTTACTTGATTTTGGTCAAGCATCGGCTGATGAGACAAAATGGAGGAAAAGCATGCATAAACATTCCTCCCCAATTGAGGGAGAAAGCATCCACTGCCTCTGCTCCTGGATCCGGCTCCCAGGACACATATCTGGGTAACTGATGGTTTAATCTAGATGCAAACAGATCAATATCTGGAATGCCAAATCATGTAGTTACTTTGTGAAATACTGCACGATTCAACATCCATTCTGTGTTATCATTAAATATTCATGACCTGGCATCTGCCACCGTGTTATATCTATCTGGTAGATAGACCACCATAACCCAAATATCCCTCTCAATACACCAGTGCCAAATGAGGTTTGACAATCTGTCGCAAGATACAGATTTTACACCACCCATGTGATTGATATATGCCACCGCTGTAGTGTTATCTATCTGAATCTGAACATGCACATGTTGCATGTTGCTACAGAAAGCCTTGAGTCCATTTTGTGCCCCCCCAACAATTCCAGGTAATTGATTCCATGTTGTTGGAGAATTGCAGACTCCTGCTCATTCCATCTGCCCGCACAGCACTTGACTGTGTCAGTAGCTCCCCATCCTAAACAGCTTGCATCGGTTTGAAGAACCACCGATGGGCTTTCGAGCAAAATTTCCCTTGAGCTATGACTCAAGTTCATCATCAACCATTGTAATTCAACAATGGCCTCAGCTGGCAATCATATAGGTTTGCCAAATTTACCTGCATGGGATCTGAGTGCTCGTTCCTTTGCTCGTTGTAAATTCCGGTAATGCAAATGCCCGTAACGTACTGCTGAAATGCAGCTACTAATTTGCCAATTACACTCGCTGTTTGCCTGATAGATGGCTTGTATTTGACTATCAGGTCATTGCAGGCTTTAGTCAAATCTTGCTGTTTGCCCCTAGACAAAGTCACCAACATTTTTACTGTGAATCAGAATCAGAATCAGAATGTTTTATTGTCATTGCATGTGTTACATACAACAAGCTTACTGTGTCTTTCCATTTAAAAGAACTTCATACTCACATACTCATACATTTTACACTCCCTCCCTCCCCAAACACACACATGGATTCACATTTACATAAATTAACACTGTCTCCCATCCCCCCTCCTTCCCCATAACCCGCTCCCGAGACAGAGTTCAGTTCCAAGATTGCTGATGGGTAAAAGCTGTTCTTGAGACTGGCAGTGCGTGACTTTAGCGACCGGTACCTTTTTCCTGAGGGCAGCAGTGTGAAAAGGTGATGACAAGGATGTGTAATGTCTTTCACGATATTACAGGTCCTGCTACGGCATCTGGAGTGGTAAATGTCCTCCAGATTGTAAATCTGTTGATTGTAAATCCTAGGTGATCAATTACCCTGGTAGGTGTCAATTTTGATTTAACTGGATGGATGAGGAAACCAAGTCTTTCAAACAGGGTTTTGGTTGCTTTGACTGATGCTTCTACCAATTCTTTGGCGACTCCAAAAATGTCATCCAAATATGCCATGACTATGTGGTTCTGAGACTATAGTAGACCCAGAATTGGGTTCAGTAGTTTAGTAAATAGTCTGGGGCTGATGTCAACTCATTTGACAGTGCCTTGTATTGGCATTATTGACCCATCCAGTTAAACTTCAAATATCTCCTGTACTCTTTGTGAATAGACACCAAATAGTATGCATCTTTGAGGTCGATGCATGCCATGTAACCATTTTTGGAAACCAACTGAGTAGCTGTTCTAAAATTGTCCATTTTGAAATGTTTATATTGCACATATGTATTGCGTTTCATAAGATCTAGAATGATGTGAACCGCTCCATCTATTTTCTCTTTTGAGAAAATATTGGATATGAATTGGTGAGGTTCTGTATGTGACCTCTCAATGACATTTTTGTCAGATAAAGTTCCAATCTCCTTCTGTATATCCATAGTTTCTTGTTGAGAGAAAACATATGTGCGATAATTTGAATGTAGTGTGGGTGGTGATGAATTCAAGATTAACTCAATTTTGAACCCTTCTATACCGTGCAGTATAAACGGATCCATCGTGACCCAACACCATTCTTTCAAAAAATATTTTAACCTTCCTCCCACCTGTACGTGAGGCCTGTCTGAAGTGTTCCCTAAGGAACTGGTTTGACTTACCTCTGACGTTACTGGCGGTATGGCGCTGGTTTTCGCTCGCGAGGTTTTGGAGGTTGAGCTGGTGGTTGCTCTCTCCTCATCCTCGCTGTGGGCTGGCTGGGACCTGCCCCTAAAAAATACCTTGATTCTGGTGTAGGTCTTCCGCCAGTGCCTGGCCCTCTAGGCATGAAATGTCTAGAGCTGTAACGATGCATCCTTGGTGATGGATCTTTTTGAGTAGCCTGGCCTCTGGTTATGAGGCAGACAGTTTTTGCCTCGTCATCCAAATCCCATACCTGTCTCAGCAGGTCTTCCCCGAACAGGTAGTTTGCGGGTTGAACATTGCTGGCTTTACATCGAACAGCGAATTTCGAGTTTATGGATGGTTTTATTGCATTCTTGCGAATACAATTAATCTCAAAATGGGCATTACACAATAGTGCCATTGTGTCCTGTTCTCTGTCGGTAAGGAGTCCTCCTTCCAATCCTCCTGCAAATGATGCAATGCCAGATCCCAGTAGGTTTAATACCTTCTGGAATTTCAATTCCTGATTTTGGATGATTAGTCCAATCTGTCCCCAGATGGCATGGTTTACTGCTTGGGCCTTCAGGGAAGCACAGATAGCTGGCGGGGGATACCTGTTTATGGTTTCTTCCATGGCCAGGTTTTTTAATTGATGAGATGCTAGATAATTAATATTACTAGCCAGATAATCATCCAGGGGAGCACCCAGTGGGGTTCTAATTGGCAAACCTGGATGATTGCAATGGTACTTCTTCTGCACGTCGCTGGGGATATTCCCGCCTTGTACTTCCATACTCTGATTCAAAGTAATTTCCTCCATATGTACTTCCCCCTCCAATGGGGAAGACATTGTGCTGCCCCATGTACGAGGCTGCTGGCATGGTCTGCTGTGGAGACCCGTGCTGATATTGCTCCCTCCTTCGGAGCAGATCATTGTGGAGCAACTTCTCCATAAGTTGCTCATGTGGGAGAGTCATCCTCGGACGCTCTCCGTTGAGGGAGGATATCCCTCTTCCCCAGACCCATGCGAGTCAACGGGTCTGGCAGACTTGTGAGTGGCTTTACGTCCCGCACCAAGTCTGCTGCTGCCGGTTCTGCTGCCCGCGACAATGTCGGAGAGAGAAATCGTCGCCCGCTACCCAGAATACCGCCGTCTTCGGCAGCCGACTTCCCCGCAGACCGTCTCTTCACCTTCGACATCTTGGGCCTGAAAATACAATCATTTCACGCCACAAAAAGAACGCAGATAAGTATTTCAACAACTCTTACCTGCCGCTTTTAAAACCCCAACGGCTGGGAGGACGCAGTACGTCTGCCAGTCCATTGTGCGCATTGCTTTCAGATGTAATGACGCACACACAGACGGACGGCCCTTCTTCACGTAGTCACTCACGTGACTTTGAAGTAAAATTACCGACTTAGCATTAGATTGGCAAAGGTGACAATGTTCTGGTCCATAAAGCTTTGGAATCTGCACACTTTCAACGTTCTAAAGTTTCTGTGTAGATAAACAAACATAGAAACATAGACATAGAAATTAGGTGCAGGAGTAGGCCATTCGGCCCTTCGAGCCTGCACCGCCATTCAGTATGATCATGGCTGATCATCCAACTCAGTATCCCGTACCTGCCTTCTCTCCATACCCCCTGATCCCCTTAGCCACAAGGGCCACATCTAACTCCCTCTTAAATATAGCCAATGCACTGGCCTCAACTACCCTCTGTGGCAGAGAGTTCCAGAGATTCACCACTCTCTGTGTGAAAAAAGTTCTTCTCATCTCGGTTTTAAAGGATTTCCCCTTTATCCTTAAGCTGTGACCCCTTGTCCTGGACTTCCCCAACATCGGGAACAATCTTCCTGCATCTAGCCTGTCCAACACCATAAGAATTTTGTAAGTTTCTATAAGATCCCCTCTCAATCTCCTAAATTCTAGAGACATTACATACTTATTGTTTTTAGCTGAAGAAGAAAATGATAATTCAGCAATTTTATATTTTGCTACACATGAAACTGTATCCAAACAGGCCCCATATATTTTCTTGATTTTTTTAAGGTTAGCTTACAGATCACTTTAAATCGGATCATTTGCTACTTCATTATTCTGCCTAGAGGTCCAAGCATGGAAGTGTGAAAAATTGTTACCCAAAACCAGAGGATTGGGAAACTTTCATAGGACAACAGAAGGAAACAAAACGGGCAATACGGGCTGGAAAGATGAATTACGAAGGGAAGCTGGCCAGGAATATAAAGAAGGACAGAAAAAGCTTCTTTAGATATGTTAAAGGAAAAAGAATAGCTAAGTCAAATGTGGGTCAATTGAAGGCAGACACTGGTGAAATTATTATGGGCAACAAGGAAATGGCAGAAGAGTCGAATAGGTACTTCGGATCTGTCTTCACTAAGGAAGACACAAACAATCTCCCAGATGTACTGGAGGACAGAGGATCTAAGAGTGTAGTGGAACTGAATTTTTTTTTCTTTAAGCAAGAAATAGTATTGGGTAGGCTAATCAGACTGAAGAATGATAAATCCCTTGGGCCTGATGGTCTGCATCCCAGGGTCATCGGGGAGGTGGCTCTAGAAATAGTGGATGCATTGGTGATCATTATCCAATGTTCAATAGATTCAGGATCAGTTCCTGTGGATTGGAGGATAGCGAATGTTACCCCACTTTTCAAGAAAGGAGCGAGAGAGAAAACGAGGAATTACAGACCAGTTAGCCTGACTTGGGTGGTGGGAAAGATGCTGGAGTCAATTAATAAAGAGGTAATAATGGGGCATTTAGATAGCAGTAAAAGGATTAGTCCAAGTCAACATGGATTTATGAAAGGGAAATCATGTTTGACTAATCTTCTGGAATTTTTTGAGGATGTGACAAGTAAAATGGATGAAGGAGTACCAGTGAATGTAGTGTATCTAGACTTTCAGAAAGCCTTTGAAAAGGTCCCGCACGGGAGACTGGTAACTAAAATTAGAGCACATGGTATTGGGGGTAGGGTGGTGACATGGATAGAAAATAGGTTGGCAGACGGGTCCTTTTCATAATGGCAGGCAGTGGTGAGTGGAGTGCTGCAAGGTTTGGTGTTGGGGCCGCAACTGTTTACCATATATATTAATGATTTGGAAGAGGGAATTAGGAGCAACACTAGCACGTTTGCGGATGACACAACGCTTGGTGGCAGTGTGAACTGTGAAGAGGATGTTATGAGTTTGCAGGGTTACTTGGACAAGTTGAGTGAGTGGGCAGATGCATGGCAGATGCAGTATAATATAGATAAATGTGAGGTTATACACTTTGGCGGCAAAAACAACGGGGACAGATTATTATCTCAATGGGGTTAGGTTAGGTAAGGGGGAGGAACAGCGAGACCTGGGTGTCCTTGTACACCGGTCACTGAAAGTTGGCGTGCTGGTACAGCAGGCAGTGAAGAAAGCTAATGGAATGTTGGCCTTCATAACAAGAGGATTTCAGTATAGGTGTAAAGAGGTTCTTCTGCAGTTGTATAGGGCTCTGGTGAGACCACATCTGGAGTATTGTGTACAATTTTGGTCTCCTAATTTGAGGAAGGACATCCTTGTGATTGACTGTCATATGAGGAAAGATTGAAAAGACTAGGGTTGTATTCACATGTAGTTTAGAAGGATGAGGGGATATTTTATAGAAACATATACAATTATAAAAGGACTGGACAAGCTAGATGTTCCCAATGTCAAGAACCAGGGGCCACACTTAGAATAAAGGGGAGGTCATTTAAGACTGAGGTGAGATAAAACGTTTTCACCCAGAGAGTTGTGAATTTATGGAATTCCCTGCCACAGAGGGCAGTGGAGGCCAAATCACTGGATGGGTCAAGGGATATGGGGAGAAGGCAGGCACGGGTTATTGATCGGGGACGATCAGCCATGATCACAATGAATGGCGGTGCTGGCTCGAAGGGCCGAATGGCCTCCTATTTTCTATGTTTCTGTGTTTCTAAAACTTGTCTTTTGATCCTAACCTGTACATTTCGATGAACTCGGCAGATTATGTGCTGTATTCTCGATAACTGTATCACTGAGCAGACGTGTGCCTTCTTGTATATCACGATAAGCAGAGTTGTCAGCTGAGGCTGCAACTATAAAACTTGTGCATTCTCAGTAATGCACAGACTATTTGATCACATGGTGTGTATATTAACATTGCTTTTTTAACAGCATGCAGAGGTCAGAATTTGGCAAAGTTCTGTAATGAGATGAATATGAGGACAGATGAGGGTTTTTTATTCAGTGTTGAATTAATGTACCATTGAAGGAATTAAACATCAAGTTTGAGATACAATAGATAAAAAAAATCAATGACTGAGATGGACTGAGATCAGAGATGGGCAGGAAGCTAAAAGGCTGTTATACATAGTTGTTTTTCTCTCTCTCTATCTTAATCACACTCCCGCTTCTGACTTAAAGGGATTTGATCTAAATATCAACCACTGACAAACCCAGTACAGTATCTTTAAATCAGATTATTAACTGAACTGAAGTATAATTAAAATTATAACCTGCAGTTGAAAAACCCTAAGTCAATAATCACTAATTAAGTTAATTAAATCAGGATAGGCAGGCAGATATGTCAGGGGAGGTGCTGCGCTCAGGGTATAACTTGCGCGCTACTGCAGACCATGGTGTTCCATAGCAGCTGCACTGACAGTCAGTAAAGCTGAAGGGACTTTAATTCATTTAATAAGCTTGTGTGAGAACTTTGGACAGTGTAGTGCCTCAAGATGGGAGAATATAACCTACACAATATGTTCTAGGAGGTAGTCAAATCATTTAAGTTCAATACTGACCAGAAAAGAAGAATATGACATTGAGGGATGGGAATTCAGAAGATAGCATGCAACTTCGCTCTTGCATTGGTGCAAAAGGTCTAAAGTCCTAGCATCCTGCGGAAAGACTGAAGTGAGGATGAGACAATTGACCAGAGCAGAATACAACAGGAGGCCATTCAACTTCAGTGACAAAGAAGGAATGTAGAAGTGATAAGGGAGTATAGTAGGAGGTATTAATACCTTTCTTTGCAGCTGTTAACACAAGTCCCAAAACTTGTATCACCTGCATCATGGATATCTCTTCAGGTTTGCAGAGCAACTTGGTATGGGAGATGAACATTCCTAATGTACACCAACAAAGGCACACTGGACTAAACAAGCTTCTGCTAAAATTGTATGCCTTTGTAAACCTTCTTCATAGAATCAGAGAATGTAATCATCACAGAGAAAAAGAGCATTTGGCACATTGAATCCATTCCAACTCTATGTGGGAATAATCCACATAGTACCACTCACTTCTCCTTCCCCTGCAAACCTGTATTTTTTTCCATTTAAGGTACAGCTCCATTTTTAGTGCTCCAGTTAAGCTTACCACTGACAATGCAATTCAGACCCTGATGCTCTGTGTGCAATAAGCTGCTCCGTGTTTTTCTGTTTTTCTTTGCCAATTACCTTCATTCTGTCTCCCCTACTCTTCCACCAATGGGGACATAAAAACATAGACAATAGGTGCAGGAGGATGACATTCGGCCCTTCAAGCCAGCACCGCCATTCAATATGATCATGGCTAATGTGACAATCTCTCTAATTCTACCCTTCCTATATTCTTCATGATTTTATGATAATACAAATTCCCTTGAATCTTTGTTCCAAGGAAAAATAATCAATTTTCATCAAATGAGTTATGGGCCTGTCCTACTTAGGCGATTTTTTCGCCGATTGCTGTTGCCTGTCATAGTTGTAGCAGGTCGCCAAAAAAGCGGCAAATGGACCCCCCTACGACAATGTCTACAACAACCTACCTCCTAGTCAACGTCAAGCCAGCTCCCGACAACCAGCGACCCATTAGGACGTCCACCTACGACTGCACTTATGACATCCTATGTCCACACATGACAAGCTGCGACAAGGTATGACCCTGTAGGCAACAACTGAAGACAACTTAAGACAATTCAGTCGGCAGTAACTGTCGCCGGTTGACGTAGGTTGATGTAGGTAGTTGCCAATGGTATTCACCAAAGTCAGCACCGGCGACAACCTAGGTTATGTGGTGACAAACTACGACAGCACCTACGTCATTAGAAGTGAAGCTACGCTCATTGGCGTCAAGCCAATTGTCGCTGACTGTCACCGAAAAGTTTTGAACATTTCAAAATCCAGCAGCGCTCTGAGGAGACAACTCACGGCCATACAGGCGACACGCCGACGGCCAGGTGGTGGCAGCCTAGTCGCCTGCAGTCACCTAAAAAATCGCCTAAGTGGGACAGGCCCTTTACATTCTGGAATCTTTTTAGTAAATATTCTCTGCCTTCTTCCCCCATCCCCTAATGTATTTACATATTTCTGGAAACATGAAGCAAAAATTGCAAATAATACTTCACCCGTAGTTAAGTCAGTTAATTGTGAAGGTTCATCGAGACTCATGAACTCTATGCTTCTATATATAAACTCCAGTTTCCATGCACAGTTTGACATGTGTTTTGTGTCAAACACACATGGTGTGTTTCAGCTCCCACACTCCCTTCTCAGTGGATTGTCACCTTGTCGTGGGGGAGAAGCTTGTGTGGTCCTGAGATCATGAGAGTGATGCCGTCTGGAGTTTTGCTCCTGGTAGGGTCACCCATGGCGGTAAGATTGAGGTGGAGGTCCCTGACAAAGATAAATCCAAGCAAGACCTCAATGGTGGAACAGGAGGAGGATGATGGCTGAGTTCAGTGAGAACGGCTGGAAAGGCGAATGAAGGCTGCAGCAGAAAATGTTCCCTGGTTGTCTTGGTTTCCATGCCACTGGATTCTGACCCAGATATGTCAAGGACCATGCAGTGGCTGTCTATGCACCAGTCTCCCCAGGTTGAATAAAGTCATGCACAGGCATCCTCCATGAGAGGACAGTCATGCTCGTTTCGAGTGACCGCCGATGATGACTCGCTTGAAGCTCAATTCTGCCCCATTTCCCATGCTTGACAATAATCTCAGCAGTTTCACTGCAAAATGTAATATATGACTATATAACACAAAAAGAAAATGTGAATTAAAAATTAGTTTGGTGTATTGATCGGAATATCACTCCAGACTGCACAATATTTGCCAATCTGGCACCACCAAAGTCCTGAGTGTGCCATTTAACTAAGTGTCACTATACATATTAATAATGGTCTAGCTGCCTTCACACATACACATCCCTCCAGTTTAGAGAGCTATGGGGCTAATGCAGACAAACATGCTAACTTTGTTGGCGTTGACATGATGGGATGAAGGGCCTGTTTAATGCTGTACAGATAGGGTAGTTGTAAACAATATTCCTCGCATTATTTCAAGAAAGAAGAGTGGACTAACCCTTACTCTGGTACCATGTTTATCTCCACATGATCGGCCACATTAGCTGGTCATTATCACACAGCTGCCACCTATACTATTCCGATTGTATTTTTGTAATGTTCAGTTTCTGCATAAGATGTCAAAAGGGAAATCTAACTTCAGGAGGCACCTCCCACTTTGGTGAAGTGACCTTAAAGTAGTTTATGTAATTCCACATCTAAAGATGTATCAGATGTCACTTTCAGAGCTCAATTTTGTGAAACAAGTAGTGAGAGAAAATGCCACCTCTCCCATTGAAAGCACCACATCAAGTAGATTGGAGTACAAGTCTGTCCTCTCAATCTGTTAGGTGGGCATCAAGCGGCGCTAAGCAATCAAGTGGCTCTAACCAGTTGGCAATAATTTGGAACTGCAGAAATTGACTTGTCAGATCCATCTGCTCTATTTCGTATTGGACTGCCAATATGCTGTGAGCCTTTAAAGGCAAATTGTTTAAGAATTAAGGTATCAGAAATTATGAACGGTTAGAAGTATTTAAGTTTACTTCATAGAAAGCTAGTGTTAAAATATTCAAAGAATGATATGTAAACAACATTATGCTTGAAAATGTGCCATGCAAATATACTCTAGCTGTTCAAATTAACAATCTGACAAAGTAATGAAACATAATTCTAAATTTGGATGCACAAATCACTGGTAATAGAGGCATTTATTACCCCTCCTCATTTTCCTTGAGAGGGTGGTGATGAGTTGCCTTTGAGAACAGCTGCACTAGTTCTGTAAAGCTGCACAGAAACTGATATTGAACAGGGAGCTCCAGAATATCAACAATTAATGGATGAACAAATTATATATGTCCAAGAAATCATGGCGTGACATTCAATGAAAAATTCCAGGTTTGGTAATAATGTTGGAATTTAGCAGTCAAAAATAGTGAATTATATCTATTTTACTTCGGAGTCATGTGAATGACTACGTGAAGAACCCCCCAGGATGCATGCGTGTCATATCGTCTATTGCATTGTGTGATGACTGGCAAGTTGGATGTGATTCTCCTGCCAGCAACAGACCTGAGGTAAGTTTTTTTTTTAACTTTTCAGGTTAAATCTTCTTGCAGAAACCCCTACTTGGAGGTCCTGCTAAAAGTCCGGGGCAAAGTTGGGACGGAGGGGAGACCCCAGTCACAAACTTCAGGGAACCCCGGTCACGGGGTATCCCGCCCACGGACCTAGGCGATCGGAAGACCGTGGAATGCCGGTAGCGGATGGCGGTGGATTCACCTTTGAGCCGTTGGCGGTAGAACCAGCGGCTTCATATTGGTGGAGAACCCACTCGGGAGACCGTGGAACACGGGGAGCGGACGGTGGTGGATTCGCCTTCGAGCCGCTGGCGGTGGAGCCAGCAGCATCATATTGATGCCGGGGGCACCTGGAAAACCGCTCCAGAGACAGCGGAACACGGGGAGCGGGTGGCGGTGGATTCACGTTCGAGTTGCTGGTGGTCGAATCCCCGACTGGAGAAGATCGCGGAGAAGCCCTGCTATAAGGGACCACGGAGAGAAAGCTCGGGGGAGAAATACCCGCAATGGAAGTCTTTCTACAAGGACCACAGAGGGAACCCCAGCTGTAACAAACTACGAACACGAGACCAGGCTCAGGAGGAGCTTTACCCCTGCTGCAGAAAGTTTAAAAAGGACATGCAGGTAAATTCCATACTCGAAAGTCGTTTTACGCTATTTTATGCACAATAGGAGGACATGCCACAGACATCAAAGATAGTGACTATCTTCAAAAAAGGAAAAAAAAAAACGGGCCTGTCCCATTTAGGCGATTTTTCAGCAGACTGCCGGCGACTGTTAAGTTGCCGGCAGTCGCCTGAAAAACCACAAACTGGAACGGCGACTGTCACACGAACACACACACACACACACACACACACACACACACACACACACACACACACACACACACACACACACACACACACACACACACACACACACACACACACACACACACACACACACACACACATTGCAAAGGCTGGGGACAAGGCAAGCGGGGAGAGCGCTGCCTGAAATTCAAACGGTACAAAGCCAAGGTGATACAGACACACACTGTGATGAACAGGAAGGTTGGCGCTGTAATTAAGATGGCTAGCACAGTGTACGGTAAGTCCTTTACGGTGGTGACCATTCGGCGAGCGCAGAGTCTCCTGCACTCGCCTAAAAAGTCGCCTAATTGGTAGAGGCCCATTAGAGTAACCGTGGAGGAGTCTCCTTACTGTCTGCTGAGGAGAATGTCACCATTAGGATGTTCAACTTCTGCTCTACATCATGTTCAGGCACCATCATATGACCTTCACTGTGCCACTCAAAGAGAATGGGAGGGTGCAGTATCAATTGTGGCTTTGTCACTTTTTGATCTTAAAATAATTCTTCAATTCCATCAACCAAGAGGGCTGTGGTGGATCTTCTCAAATTCTCAAACATGGTTGTCTTCATATATTCTATTTCTTCTCTATAAAGACATGCAAACAGTAACTCTAAATCACAGGTTCAAAACAGATGTAGTCTAAATAATTGAGCGACAAGAAATATTCTCATTAGAGTATTACACCACGCTTCCAACATGCTTCCTGATGTATGGACTAAATCTAGAGTGTTTGTGGGAGACCGTTTACTTTAACCTATGACCCCTCCACTCCAGAATTAAGTTGATTAAATTCTTAGTCGTCAACTACGTTGTAAGGTGTACAACCTTGTGGCTGAGCACAAAGTCATTATCAACTTATTCACAGAAACATATCTGCAGAGCAAAGGATCTCAATCACCATATCACATTGGAAACCATTTACTCTTGACAACAAAGGCACACATTGAGTCACCAGAGAACATTGATCACTTAACTTGTTTCAGGAGAC
Source organism: Leucoraja erinaceus (assembly GCF_028641065.1). Taxonomy (NCBI): domain Eukaryota; kingdom Metazoa; phylum Chordata; class Chondrichthyes; order Rajiformes; family Rajidae; genus Leucoraja; species Leucoraja erinaceus. The sequence goes on from NC_073378.1 coordinate 70,268,064, forward strand.
ACCACTCAATGGATAAAGATGTTGAAATGTTGAAATGAATTATCACTTTCAGTGTACCAACAAAACCTGAGGAAATAAAAAATCAAAGATCAATATATTACATTTGGCACAAGTATGTGGTCTGTCCCCCACCCCAAATATGCCTCAAAATCATGGACTACCTAAGAGTAGGCAGCAATATCGCTGGAGAAGCCCCACGTGATATTTCCATAAAGTTCATTGATTCCACTGGCGAGTATTATCTGGATAATCTAGGTAAGTCTCTGCAGAGTATGATGTAGCGTGGAAACAGACCCTTCAGCCCACCGAGTCCACACCAACCAGTGATCCCCGCACATTAACACAAACCTACACACACTAGGGACAATTTACACTTATAACAAATCAATTAACCTACAAACCTATACGTCTTTGGAGTGTGGGAGGAAACTGAAGATCTCGGAGAAAACCCACAGGGTCATGGGGAGAACATACAAACTCTGTACAGTCAGCACCTGTAGTCGGGATCAAACCCGGGTTTCCGGCGCTACAAGCGCTGTAAGGTAGCAACTTTACTGCTGCGCTACCATGCATCATTTTGTAGATGATATACACCATAGTCACAGTGCACTGATGAGGGAGGGAATGAATGTTAAGAGGTGTGGATGAGATATAATTCAAGCAGGCTGCTTTACAGTGTCTTTGATGGTGTTACCCAATTAGAGGTATGCTGATACAGGCAAGTAACAGGTAAATCCATCCCAATCTTGACTAATATACTGTAGATAATGGAAAGATTTGGAGGAATTAGAAGCCCACTACAGGATCAACATCTGACCTGCTTTTGTACTGAAGAAGGGTTTTGGCCCGAAACGTTACCTATTTCCTTCGCTCCTAGATGCTGCTGCACCCGCTGAGTTTTTCCAGCATTATTGTGTACCTTCGATTTTCCAGCATTTGCAGTTCCTTCTTAAACACTTAGTACTTTTTTAATCTGGCTGATACAGATAAGTTTCTAATTAATGGTGATTTCCAGGATGTTGATCGTCCGTTGTGGGGAATTTTGTGATGCTAGTGATATTGAACGTCAAGGGTAGCTGGTTAGATTTTCTTTTTCGAAGCAAAGTTTGCTGGAAATACTTCTCAAGCCAAGCAGCAACTGTGGTGGGGGAAAGAGTTCCTAACTTTTTGCGGAATTCCTGTATTTTATTTTTATTTTTAGTTGAGAAGTTCAGTAACTGCAGTTCTTTCTTTTCTATCTATCTTATTGGAGATGGTCTTTGCTTGAAATGTTGCTGAACACTATGTAAGTGCTCTGAGTATAGAAGCTGGGATGTAATGTTAAAATTGTACAAGGCATTGGTGAGACAAATCTGGAGTATGGTGTACAATTTTGGTCGCCAAATTATAGGAAGGATGTCAACAAAATAGAGAGAGTACAGAGGAGATTTACTAGAATGTTGCCTGGGTTTCAACAACTAAGTTACAGAGATAGGTTGAATAAGTTAGGTCTTTATTCTCTGGAGTGCAGAAGGTTAAGGGGGGACCTGATAGAGGTCTTTAAAATGATGAGAGGGATAGACAGAGTTGATGTGGACAAGCTTTTCCCTTTGAGAATAGGGAAGATTCAAACAAGGGGACATGACTTCAGAATTAAGGGACAGAAGTTTAGGGGTAATATGAGGGGGAACTTTTTTACGCAGAGAGTGGTGGCGGTGTGGAATGAGCTCCCAGTGGAAGTGGTGGAGGCAGGTTCATTGGTATCATTTAAAAATAAATTGGATAGGCATATGGATGAGAAGGGAATGGAGGGTTATGGAACGAGTGCAGGCAGGTGGGACTAAGGGGAAAAAAAAAATTTGTTCGGCATGGACTTGTAGGGCCGAGATGGCCTGTTTCCGTGCTGTAATTGTTATATGGTTATATGGTTATATGGTAATAGTGGCAAAAATAATAACAGCATATAGGATCCAATGTTCTTTTGATATTGCTTTTTCTGAAATTATTAATGCTGGAAGAGTTGTTGATCTTTGAAGTATCAGTGGTAAATTCTCTACCTGTCCATTGACCTCTGTGAATCACCCATTGAGTCTTGCATGGTCCAGAAATTGATCTAATCTCTATGACTCTCTGACTATGATTGAGAACCAGAGGGCATAGGTTTAAGATGAAGGGGTAGCAATCTGGGGGGTCATCTTTTTCACGCAAAGGCTGGAGGGTATATGGACCAAGCTGCCAGAGGAGGTAATTGAAGCAGGGACTATGGCAATGTTTAAGAAGCAATTAAACAGATACATGAATAGAACAGGTTTAGAATGATATGGGCCAAATGCAGGGAAGTGGGACTAGTGTAGATGGGACTAGTGTAGATGGGACATATTGGTTGATGTGGGCAAGTTGGGCCAAGGGGCCTGTGTGACTCTATGACTGCACTCTGCCTCTTCTATTATGCAACAAATGATCAAACTTCAGCAGCTTGGTCTACAATGGTCAGTCTCTGGTGGTTGGGAATTTGCTACATGGTCTTTGCACAGTAATTAATCAGTTATTCTCTGGAAAATGGCCTGGTTCTCTACAAATTAGCCTTTTGTGTTGAATAGAAAAATAAAAGCCGCATGTTCACCGATAAATTGGGCTGTTACAATTTGACCTTAAACGATTAAATCTTACTTTAAATGGGAATTTAATCAATGCGCTAATGAAGAGGCCGGATGTAAGGTTATCTAGCTAGCAATTACTTTCAAGGCTACATAACTACGGACTGCAGCATTCAGTTTTCAATATTAACGAATGGAAGGTGGTCAAGATTAGAGTTTGCTGTACAGTGACTGGAAGCTGTGCCGCTGAGCTCATTCAAATGTGCACCCAGAGGCATTGGCACTCTGGCATTTAAAATTATTTTTAATGCGAATCTGCCATCAAATAAAATTACAAATGGCCCATGGCATGTGATTTGTTGCTGGGAACTGAAGTGAAAGTGCAGATACACATGTTATGAACTCAGGAGATGCAACTTGCCAATAGAGTGCTTCCCCAAACTGGCTGAGAATGCCTGCAGGCGATGCCTGAGGTAAAAGGAAAGCATCAGGATTCAAAAAATAGTGTCACAGCATTCCTGATGAAGGAGAATGAAGCACACATGAACCTCTGGGCTCCAAGGTCAGTTGGAAAAGAAAAGTTTACTTGCAGAAAATTCTGTATCATTTGCCATAAAACTGGGGGAAAAAAAGTAGTCATTGCATGGCCAGTCATTGCATGGCACTGCATTAACTGTGTATCATATCCCCGCAAATCTCTGTGTCCAATAGATTATCCTTTGCGCCTTACATTCACTCCAATAAAATTCCATCACTCCACTTTCAATATTTTGAAGGATCCATCCATGTTCTGCTTCAGTGGTGATCATTTTCCAATGTTCTCTCTGGATCAGTTCCAGTGGACTAGAGTGTAGCCAATGTAGTTCCACTTTTTAAGAATGGAGGGAGAGAGAAAATGGTGAATTATAGAACAGTTAGCCTAACATCGATAGTGGGGAAGATTATTAAAGATGTTATAGCAACGTATTTGGAAAGCAGTGACTGGATCTGTTCAAATTCAGCATGGATTTATGAAGGGGAAATCATGCTTGACTAGTCTTTTGGAATTTCTTGAGGATATAACACGTAGAATGGATAAGAGAGATCCAGTGGATGGGGTGTATCTGGACTTTCAAAAAGCCTTTGACAAGGTTTCACACAAGAGATTATTGTGCAAAATTAAAGCACATGGCATTGGGGGCAGGGTATTGACTTGGATAGAGAACTGGTTAGCAGACAGGAAGCAGAGAGTACCAATTAGCAGGTATTTTTCAGAATGGCAGGCAGTGACCAGTAGGGTGCTGCAAGGCTCAGTGCTGGGACCCCAGTTGTTTATGATATATATTAACGATTTAGACGAGGGAATTGAATGTAACATCTCTAAGTTTGTGGATGACACAAAGCTGGGTGGCAGTGTGAGCTGCAAGGAGGACACTATGAGGCTGCAGGGTGACTTGGATAGGTTGGTGAGTGGGCAGAAATATGGCAGATGCAGGACAATATGGATAAATGTGAGATTATCCACTTTGATGGCAAGAACAGGAAGGCAGATTATTATCTGAATGGTGTCAGTTTAGGAGAAGGGGAGGTGCAATGAGACCAGGGTGTGCTTGTACATCAGTCACTGAAAGTAAGCATGCAGGTACAGCAGGCAGTGAAGGGAGCCTTCATTGCGAGACAATTTAAATTTAGGGAGCAAGGTCTCCTAATTTGAGGAAGGACATTATTGCTATTGAGGGAGTGGAGCGTAGGTTCACCAGGTTAAGTCCCAGGATGGCGGGACTGACGAATGATGAAAGAATGGGTCGACTGGGCTTGATTGCGTTAGAATTTAGAAAGATCAGAGGGTATCTAATAGAAACATATGCAATTCTTAAAGGATTGGACAGGGTAGATGCAGGAAATAATTCCTGATGTTGGGGGAGTCCAGAACCAGTGGTCACAGTTTGAGGATAAGGGGTAGGCCATTTAGGACTGAGCTGAGGAAAAGCTTTTTCACCCAGAGAGTTGTGAATCTGTGGAATTCTCTGCCACAGAAGGCAGTGGAGGCCAATTCATATGTTTTTTTGAAGAGCGAGTTAGATTTAGCTCTTAGGGCTAAAGGAATCAAGGAATATGGGGAAAAAGCCAGAACAGGGTACAGATTTTGGATGATCAACCATGATCATATTGAATGGCTCAAAGGGCCAAATGGCCCACTCCTGCACCTATTTTTTTATGTTTCTATTTTTCCATTACCACCTACCGATGCATAACCTGGGGAATTTCCCATACGATCACAAGAGATTGAACACCTGTCTTTCTCCTATTTTCATTCCCACTTCTTTGGCGGCACAGTTGGTAGAGTGTTGCCTTACAGTGCCTGAAAACCTGGTTTGATCCTTGTGTCTCCCTGTCACGGCATGGCTTTTCAGTTTCCTCCCACACTCCAAAGATGTTTAGGTATGTAGGTTAATTGTTTTTGGTAAGTTGTAACATTGTCCCTTGTGTGTGCAGGTTAGTGTACGGAGTGATCGCTGGTCAATGCGGACCCGATGGACTGAAGAACCTGTTTCTGTGATGTATCTCTAAACTAAACTGAACACCATCCTGGAACAATTTTTTCAAGCAAACTAATGATTCACTTGAACTGCTTCTAGTCTAGTCTAGCAGTGAAGAAAGCGAATGGCATGTGTGAGTGAAGAATGCGAATGGCATCTTGGCCTCTATTACAAGAGGAGTTGAGTATAGGAGCAAAGAGGTCCTTCTGCAGTTGTATAAGGCCCTAGTGAGACCACACCTGGAGTATTGTGTGCAATTTTGGTCTGCTAATTCGAGGAGGGACATTCTTGCTATTGAGGGAGTGCAGCGTAGGTTTACAAAGTTAATTCCCGTGATGGTGAGACTGTCATATGCTGAGAGAATGGAGCGGCTGGGCATTTATACTCTGGAGTTTAAAAGGATGAGAGGGTATCTTATTGAAACATATAAGATTATTACGGGTTTGCACACGCTAGAGGCAGGAAACATGTTCCCGATGTTGGGGGAGTCCAGAAACAGGGGCCACTGTTTAAGAATAAGGGGTAAGCCATTTACAACGGAGACGAGGAAACACATTTTCTCACAGAGTGTTGTGAGTGTGGAATTCTCAGCCTCAGAGGGCGGTGGAGGCCGGTTTTCTGGATACTTTCAACAGAGAGCTAGATAGGGCTCTTAAAAATAGTAGAGTCAGGAGATATGGGGAGAAGGCAGAAACAGGGATGATCAGCTATGATCACATTGAATGGCAGTGCTGGCTCGAAGGGCCAAATGGCCTACTCCTGCATCTATTGTCTATTGTCTATTGCATTCGCAAATCACAATGTGATATCTTATACACAGTAGAAACCAAATGCACATTGTTTTATTGCCTTGAGAAAGCAAATTACCCAGTATTTCTGGTTGCCTGCCACTGTACATCACCATCATGCTCTCAGTCTGACCTTTCTGCGTGTGAACTCCTGCACTGTGATAATAAGGTCCACTGCAAGTTTGGAGAACAACACATCACCCTCAATTAGAACGTTATAGCTTTTTGAACAATATCAAATTCTGTGACTGTAGATACAAAACTCCTTCTTTCTATTATATCAGATTATATTCTATTGTATCGAATAGGCCTTTTCTGCCCTGCCCTCGTTATTGCGTCAGTTTAATTTTCCTGGTTCTTAAAATCAGGTCTGGAGATATGGTCCACAGCCTTGTCATTAAAAATTAACCATAATGTGCCTCTACTAACTGTTCTACTTGTCTTCCATTAAACCGTTTGGTCGATCGGAAACATTTCTATTGTTCTTCGCCTCTCTCTCTCTCTCTCTCTCTCATTCTTTCTCTCACTGAAAACTAGTTTGTTTTTCTTTCCTTCCCAGCTCGACTAGGAATCCCTACCTGAAGCATTAACTATCCCTCTTTCTTATTGATTCTGATTGATAGCATTTCAATTTGTTTCATTTCTATTGAAAGATCGACATCTTGAAATGCTTACTCAATTTATTTCTCCACAGATGTTTCTTGACTTCCTAAATGTTTCCAGTGTTTCTACTTTTAATTTGGATTTTCAGTATCCAAAGATATTTATTTTTTGATTTTCTACGCATTATATGTTTTGTTTTATCTTTGAATTTGAGGTCCAAAATTAAGTAATGGGGTTATCCATGTGGTCTGCAAGCCATTTCAAGAGTCCTACCCTAGGTAGTTAGATACAATGGAATTGATATGGTAGGGAAGCTGCAGCCTTGCACTTGGAACACTTTAGACAAATCCTTTGTTTCTCCTCCTCCATAACTCCACAATGAACACACCTATGGATAAGTTACTGTTAGCAGACATAACATTATTGAGTCACCAAACTGGTGCAAATAAGTTAATTTTACATCTCCTAAAATAGAAACAATATAATAAACTTAGCATACTAATCTCGTAGATTACATTTCTTTCTGGAGAACTCCTGCATCCCAAGCATTCTCTGGAAATATCTACAATTTTGTAAATAGTTAGTAATGATCTCTTTCTGATTTTGACAAACACAATAAGATAATGTTGATGTTTCAGATTGACACCATTTCATTCCAATTTGTTCCATGTCGAAGGATCAAAATCTTGAAATGTTAACTCAATTTCTTTCTCCACAGATGCTGCCTGGCCTGCTGAGTGGCCCCCAAGCATTTTCTCTTTTCATCTCCAACAAAATTTTGCTTTTGTATTAAATTTGTTTGATTAAATGTTTTCACTTCGAACATAACAGAATATAACATCATTCACAGAGTTACAGATCTTTCACACTCCACAATCGCTTATACCTGGCGTGTTTTGCTGGTATATTATCATGATTCTCCTGTTAACTATTGTAAGATTTGTGAGTGACAGTCCTTTCACACTTGTGAAATAATTTAATTACTTATCAACCATTTGCACTGTAAACATAATTATAAATATGTGTCTTGTCTTTACAGCCTGGCACACGCTTTAGGTATTGAATCAACAGTGCATATTATTTGCTTTCCTGAGTGCCACAGCACAAATGTATAATCAATATGATTGTAATAGGATTTTAAATATAAGCTAGGCTCATAAGGATTGTTTTACATTAATGGCATTAGTATTCAGAGCAACAATTGACTTACAAATAGTAATGCATACATTTGTGATCCAAACATTCTCTCACATGAATAGAAATCAGATGAAAACAGAATGAAGGCATAATTAAATTGTTTTCAAAAAAAGTTAGTGAAGCCCAGTTAAAAAACAAACTACTGCAGGACTGCAGTGAGTTAGGGAGCATCTGTGGAGAGAAGTTGTTTAGATGAAGCTTTGGATCGGGACCATTCTTTCAGACTGAATGTAATTGCAGCGAGAAGACACATCCTACCTTTCGGCTCCCAACCTAAAAACAGGTTTGAAGTGAACACTTGATCAATTTTAATTCTAGTTCACTGGATGGCAGCCCATTATAACCATGCAATGTTTTCTCCCCATCCAATACTGGTTTGGATGAGGGATAATATTAGTTGATTACTATTAATCAACATTGAGCCCCAAGGAACTGCAGGTGCTGGATCACCTTGTCTCCAGGGCTCAAATAAACTACCAAAACACTCAGCGCTTCAAAGTTTGTAACCATTTCAACTTTTCTTCCCCAGCATCAGATTATTAGGTAAAACAAATGATTGACATTGATAATCTGAAAGAAAACATTACCAAAGTCCAGAGATTTGCACCCTGCAAATGATGTTTATTGATAATTAACAAGAAGCCAGCCTGGCATTGAACTGATAAATATGAATTGATTCTTCAATAATGTGGCAGGATAAACCACAGCAGGATTAACCAAATAATTTAGTATAATTAAAAAATGATTTACTACCAGCTACAGCTTCCTTAACCACAGGAGAAAATATCTGTTATAAGATACTCGAAACTAGAGGGGAACTAACTGTGGAAAAGTGCCCTGGAAAATAATTTCTCACACTTGCCCAAGGAAACAATTTGACCCCATTATCTGCATGCTGGATTGACTCCTATCTATGAATCAAATCGTATTTTTAGCAAATCTTTGACAAAGAGACAGACGGTCTGACAGGGTGTTCTTGCAGGTGTTTGATGTATGGCATCATTTTAAAACCTGGGTTTTGTATCACTCGACATATTAGCCAGAGGTAAAAATGCTTGATGTTCTCAAAGATGAAAAGCGCACCATGCCTGAGCTATCAAGGCTTTTAAATGCATTTAATCTTAAAATCATTGACTGGATTCACACTTTACAAATGAGAATAAACTGGTTGAACAAAATTAAGAGAGGAGTGGAAGAGAATCACAATTGACATGAACACTAGGTCAGATCTGTGAGACTGCTTTGATGCTTTAATTTCAATATAGTTCTGCAAAATATATCTAGACACTATTATGGATGGCGGCAATCCTCCAAGCCAGAAGGTTGCGGGTTTGTGTCATTATCAACATACTAAGGCTCCTGATCTAGGACGGCACTTGCTGTTATTCTTATAAAGCGATGCTAAGGCCAGTCCCTTCTTTGAAGTGATTGCCACAATCCTAAGGCAACACCTTTCAGGAGAATGGAGAAGTTTTCTTCTTTGTCGTGCCCCATATTTATCCTTCAGGATAAAATAGATGTTTTGCCATAATTTTGCTACAGGTGAATTTCTCGAGGTGTTTCCTCCATTACAACAGTAATCATATTAGAAAAGTATTTTGCACACTGTAAGGTGATTGGATGTGAAAGATGGTACATGAATGTACACTTATCTTTCCTGGAATATAAATTGTGATGTTGTATAATCTATACAAAAGATAAAGTTTGATTTAACCATCATCTTTTGTAGAAATGTAGAGAAAGGAATGACGCAGTACTGTTTAAAGAATAATCTACATGCATCCAATGGACCCCGACAAAACATAATGTGGCAGTAATAAATCAAGAAGCCACAGGAACAAGAATCATTATTTCAAGTCATAGCACACATTTAGAAATACAGGTTGAATTAGAAATGTGGGTTATATGGGAGAGATGTAATTTTATGAATGCTAATAAATTACTATTGTAACTAAAATTTACACTTTCATTTCTGCAGATCATAATCACACATCAATAACCAATGTGATTGCATTCACGTCACCATCACTGTTATTAGGTTAAAGTATTCAGACTCCTCCTGACATATAGGCATTTTGCTAATCAAACCAAGACCAGGAATTAGGCTTCAATGTCAGTGTTTGCAAATTTAGTGGTGCAGTCATCAAGAAGAATGTACTGTATAAGGAGCCGATTTAACCTTGCGTTGACCCACTATGTGAGCAATGCATTTTAAAGACCTTTCTTAGAATATTGCATCAGATATATCAATATTCACTAGATTTACAGCTTTAGGTGAACATGTGTTTTATCCAATTAAAGATGACAAATTGTTTTCCTAGATCATTAACTTAAATTAAGAACCTATAGAGAAACCTTGTTCAGAAAGGTTACAAGGTCCATTAACTGAAGTCACATTTAATGGGGAGCAAACACATTTCCTGGGGGCAATTCACCAAGGATTATGGGCCAGTTTTCTTGCCAACATTTCAACCGTCAGTAATCACAGCGGTATAAATAAATAGACCAGAATTGTTTAGACACATTCAGTGGAATAGTTTCACTGAGAGTTCTATGTCAATTCAAATGGGCTCAGTAATGTACTGAAAGGCTGCAGGTTATTTCAGAAATGAAACATCAGGTGTGAAAAATGAATTTAAAACAGAAAAGAAATGATGATACTCAGCAGTATCTATGCAAGTCATTGACCTTGCAGTGGAACTGGAAAAGTTAAATATGTAATAGGATTTAACAAGCACAGGCAACATGGGGCAGCTTGTACAACCCGGGTAGTCCACAGGATGAGATCTGTACTCTGCATAATATCCTTCAGCAGTAGCTTTCAGTCTCCAGAAGCAACTAGGTGCTGATTATTTTAAGCAGAAAAGAAATAATGTGATATTTGTTAGTAATTGTGATATTAATGGCAGGATCATTGGTTGAGCACATCATTATGAGACATCTTATCCCAATTTAACACATCATTAATCTTTAACTGCAAGCATTGGCATTTATACATTGTACTTTTCTTTGACCCAATACCAGCCATGAATGTAGTCCTTGCAATTTAATCTTTAAATTTAAATATTACTCACTTACTGACTTTGTACAGGTAAGTAACTTTGTCTAAAGTCTCCCTCCAAGTTGATAAAGTCTATTTTAAACCTTGCCTACTTTATAATAGAAAGATTAAACAAGAACTTACCATTTGTAGTTTGATCTTTATTGTATGAGAAGTTAGAGTGAGAGACTACGTGAAGATCCCACCAGTATGCAAGCACATCAATCTTCAGAGCCACTGTATGAAACTACAGTCCACTTGAACCAGATTCAAGTTATAGAAAGATTAATAACTCTTCTTACCAAATGTTATTTATGAGATTCAGGGTTGTGAGTGGAGGGTACGTAGTCTCTCACTCTAACTTCTCATAAAATAATGATCAAATTACAAATGGTAAGTTCTTGTTTAATCTTTCTATTTTATTTTGGTCTCGTGACGAGACCATGTGAAGCATTTGAAGCTCTGTAGTTTCATGCAGTAAACCAAAGTGTATGTGTACACACTATACAGATAAACCACGGATGGTAGAAGTGTCATATACCATCATCACATGTTCATAAATTTACATACATGTACATCACCTTTAACAGGACCATAGTCCCATTACCTTGGAGTTACAGACAAACAGCTCATGTAGCACTATCCAGAATTCTATCTGGACATCATCCAGACCTGTTAAGCGGATTATTATAAAACATCCGAAAGGTGCGTTCATCTGACGATCCTGCTGTTTCAAGACTGTGATCAAAAGTAACATCCATTCTATTGGCTTCCGACATGGCTGCAGCCCTGGTAGAGTGTGACTTGAAAATATCTGTATTCACTTCCGCTTTCAACAGCGTACACTTTATCCATCTTGAAATAGTCTGCACAGACATTCTCTTGTGTGGCTTTTTATAACTTATGAAGAAAGCTTTTCCTTCATATTGTAGGTTCTTAGTAATCTCAATGTACTTTTTCACACAATCCCCGATCTGTTGGGTATGCTGCCAGTTCCAACCTGTATCCAACCATGCCTGGCCTGCTCTGCCTTAGGTGATCATCCACATAAAATACTACCTTCTTGTCAGATATGACAGAGTTATCCAGATGGAGTTTGTATAAAGACTAAGCTCTTTGTGCTGAAGTAGGTGTCATAAGCATTACTAACTTATGAGTGAGCTGCTCCAATGTTAGAGATGCAGCAGGTGCCAATTTGCGTAAAAATATAATACTGATTTCACATTCCACACTTCTTTGTATCTAGGCTTTGGAGGGCTCATATAAAAGACACTTTTCATGAACATTGTCACCAGTGAGTGAGAGCCAATCATTTGTTGTCCAACTCTGAGCACTAGATACGATGAAAAGGCACTGCGAGCAGTGTTAATTGCGCTATAACTTTGTCGCTTCTCATAAAACAAAACTGAAAGAAAATCCAAAACCTCCGCTACTACTGCTTTAAAGTTGTTCACATGTGTATCCTCCCAAAACTTTTTCCATTGTTTCATGTAGGTTGCATACTGTCTTCTTGTGCCATCTCGCCAAGCTGCAGTGATCACATCAACTGTCCTGCTGGATTGTCCTATTTGCTTGAAGGATCTTCTTAGAGCCTGCAAATTAATAAATCAATATGATCATGCAGTGGATGGGGTGCACGAGTGACAGGCTGAACTAACAACTGTCCGTGTCTGTGAGCAAATATAGGAGCTTCTTTCAGCAGCCTTTTTAACAAGCTGAGGTTACCGTCAGATCTGACTCAGTGGCAGAGTGGGTTGGAAAAGCTGAGTAGCCTACTCCTACACCAAATTCATATGTTTGCAAATCATATATCATGGGAGGGATCAAAAATGACAGATAATGATCTATTCAATGTGGCAGATGCCTGGGTGTAAAGTGAATACCAGGAGATGCCTCTTCTACTTATGATTGAGAAGGGAAGGCTTTAGCATTGAGGTTGCTTCCATTGCCTAATGGGCCACCTCCAGTTTTCTACCCATAGTCACCAGGAAAGAAGTGAGCATGAGGATTTGTGATGAGATATGTTTAGCTAATCAATTTCATACATTTTCTGAGGATGACCATGAGGGAGGCATTACAGCTCATAAGAATGGGAGGTAGAATGTGTGAATGGAATGTATGGAGAGGTGGAAGAAATAAAAAGTTTGGGCACATTAGGCTGTGGGCCGAGCATCGAAAATATGTTTAGAATTTAACTTTTGTGACCTGTGTCTGGGAACTACTTGAAATTTTGCACAGATTTAGATAAAATATAATTGAGAAGGAAGTCATAACTCATCAGTGCCAAAAGTTGCACATTAATTAATTAAGCTAATTAGAAAATGATATTGAAAAAGTAAGGGCAATCTAGTGTTCAATGCTCATATTAGTCCATGGTTTTGTCTATTTCGTGCTGCCGTCTATTTAAACCATAAATTATGATACATATTTATATATACTAGACTAAGTGGGACCCGTTGGGTCCCAGCATCACACTGGAGGGCTGGTCATCAAACGCAATATTCCACCTCTCCACCAATTCTAATATTGGTGGCCAGTTGGGGGGGGGGGGCTTTCTGGAGCGCTAGTATGGGTGTTGTGGTCTGAAGGGACTGGTTTCCAGAGGGCTAGTATGCAAATTGTGCGCCAAATGGATTATTGGGCTGGCGTCTCAGTCAATCAAGCCTGTTGTGCTGGCAACTCACTCACTCATGGCTGGTGGGCTGGTAGTTGACTCACGGCTAATCCTTGAAATTCTATTTCAAGCAGGATATAAGGCCACCAAATTCAAGTGCAGTTTCTTACCACTTCCAGCAGGATGCAAGGCCACCAAATTCAAGTGCAGTTTCATACCATTTGAAGTAGGGTGCAAAGCCACTAAAGACAGCGAGTTGTGACCTCTCCCTCCTCCATCTTGCAGAGACTGAGCCACACCCACATTTCCGGGTTTTATAAACCCTTCCCCCCCCCCCCCCCTACCGGAAAATATGTGGCTTTCATGGAGTGATTGACAGGAGAGAAATTCTCAACATTTTTTAAAAAACTAATAACACTTTTATTTTTCATTGATGGGAAGAATTCTCTGCACCTGCTCAGCGGAGGGGGACTGAGTAAGATGGCCAAAAATCACAGCCGTAAGTGGTAGCGTTTTATCTAAAATCAATATACAGTGCAAACAGGAAGTAAGTGCATTTACAGTAGTGCCTTTTAACTTCAAGCCAAAGCACCCAAGCCACCATTTGCAGTAAGTAGTGCCTTGCAACTTCATGCCACCAAATCGCAGTAAGTAGTACCTTTCAACATCATGCCACCTTTTGCAGTGTGGTGCCTTTCAACTTCAAGCCAATGCACCCAAGCCACCATTTGCAGTAAGTAATGCCTTTTAACTTCAAGCCTTTGCATCCAAGCCACCATTTGCAGTAAGTAGTGGCTTTCAACTTCAAACCACACCCAAGCCACACCCAAGCCACCAATAGCAGTAAGAGGTGCCTTTCATCTTCAAGTTAAAGATCCCAAGCCACCATTTGCAATAAGTAGTGCCTGCCAACGTCATCCCACCATTAGCAGTAAGTAGTGCCTTTCAACTTCATGCCACCATTTGCAGTGCCTTTCAACTCAATGCCAAAGTACCCAAGCTACAATTTGCAGTAAGTAGTATCTTTCAACTTCAAGCCAAAGCACACAAGCCACCATTTGCAGTAAGTAGTGCCTTTCAACTTCAAGCCACACCCAAGCCACCATTTGCAGTAAGTAGTATCTTTCAACTTCAAGCCAAACCCAAGCCACCATTTGCAGTAAGTAGTGCCTTTCAACTTCAAGCCACACCCAAGCCATCAGTTGCAGTAAGTAGTGCCTTTCAACTTCAAGCCAATGCAACCACGCCCCCCATTTGCAGTAGATAGATAGATAGATAGATCCTTTATTGTCATTCAGACCTTTCGGTCTGAACAAAATGATGTTGCCTGCAGTCATACACAGAATCAATAATAACAAAACATACAATAAACACAAATTAAACATCCACGACAGTGAGTTCACCAAGCACATCCTCACTGTGATGGAGGCAAAGTTTTAGTCTCCGTCTCTTCCCTCCTTGTTCTCCCTCTGCACTGAGGCGATCGATCCAGTGCCTTTCAACTTCAAGTCAAAGCTCCCAAGCCACCATTTGCAGTAAGTAGTGCCTTTCAACTTCATGCCACCATTTGCAGTGTGTCTTTCAACTTCAAACCACACCCAAGCCACATCCAAGCCACCATTTGCAGTAAGAATTGCCTTTCAACTTCAAGCCAAAGCAACCAAGCCACCATTTGCAGTAATAGTGTATTTCAACTTCAAGCCGAAGCTCCCAAGCCACCATTTGCAGTAAGTAGTGCCTTTCAACTTCAAGCCAAAGCAACCAAGCCACCATTTTCAGTAAGTAGTGCCTTGACATTTTTTTTTTGCAATAGAACCAATAGACATTTTATTGCAAGCTTTAGAACCAATAGACATTTTTTACAAGCTTTAGAACCAATAGACATTTTAAGCTTTGGAACCAATAGACATTTTTTGAAAGCTTTAGAACCAATAGACTTTTTTTTTGCAAGCTTTAAGAACCAATAGACATTTTTTTTGCAAGCTTTAGAACCAATAGACATTTTTTGCAAGATTTAGAACCAATAGACACATTCTGCAAGCATTTTAGAACCACTAAGGGCACTTACATTTGAGTAGACATGTGTTCAGTGTTATTCACAGCTCAGAGAAACGTGACCCTCTGCCTTCCTCCATCTTGAAGAGACTGTGTGGCACGCCACTTCCTGGTTTTATAGTCCCTCCCCCTGCCGCCAGCGGGGGCAGCAGAAAGAATGGGGAATTTTGTAAAAACATTAATATCTCGGTCATTTTTAATCGACGGGAAAAATCCTCAGCACACATGCGGCGGAGGGGGGCTATGAGCAATGACGGCCATAGGTGGCGGCGTTCTCTCGGAAATCGCAGCACAGATGGCCAAAACCGGTCAAGAACAGACTTTTAGTAATATAGTTATATATATGACGTGAATATGACTGTAATTATATATAATTATAAAATATATAATTATTATAATTGAGAGTGTGTATTTTGAATGAGACTGCCACAGAGGTCTGGCTCCTGTACCAGCCTATTTAATGAGTGAGGGCAGTTCCTGTGGGTTCCCCCGTTTACTGAACCCCACTGACTGCCAGTGAGCAGAGTGGGGGTCACCGCCATAGTGGGATTGGAGCAGTGCCAGGCTGGGGAAAGGCTAAGGCGTCTTCCACTAACAGGAAAATGCCTAACCCTAACTCACCCCCCTTCCAGCGCTGCACACGCTGGAGCTGGTGCTGCTTTGGGACCGTCCGCGGGCTCCATAAGTGTGGCTTCACAGTGCGTTCACTTCGGCCAGCATGCCCTTTTGGATCAACATGGTGATGATGGTGGGGAGCAGCACTGCCCTGTACGCTGCCTGGGCTGTCTTCAACACCCCCATAGCGCCGGCTCTATCAGTCCGACCGCTCGCTCGCTGCAACACCGGCCTACCAACAGCCTGACCAAACTCTCGCAGCGCCCACCGGCCATCTGACCAATTGCAGCATCCACCGGCGGTCCAACACGACTGACCACTCTCAGCAGCCACCGGCCGTACGACCCCTCGCAGCATCCACCGGCCGTCCGACCACTCGCAGCACCCACCGGCGGCCCGACCACTTGCAGCACCCACCGTCGGCCCGACCCGACCGACCACTCTCAGCAGCCACCGGCAACCCAACGGCCCGACCAATCCTCCACAGCATCCATCGGCCTACCGGCAGCCCGACCGACTGACTGACCGACCGACCGATCGACCGACCGACCGACCGACCGACCGACCGACCGACCAACCAACCAACTGACTGGCTGACCGATTGACTGAATATCCGACTGACCAACCGACTGACTGACTGACTGACTGACTGACCCTAATCCTAATCCTAACGCTAGCTCTACATTTGTGATTTAACATTGTTATTTAACAGTTCACATCATAACTTAATATTGATCAATCAATTGAAAAAAACAAAATTATCAGCAAGATTAGCATTACCTTTATTCCTTGGAAACCTTGCCATTGTTTTGATGTAATTAGGAGGCAGCCATGATCCCAGGGTCCTTGCTGCCTAGCGACCATAAAACAAAGCGCGGGATTGGTCAATTTGTGTCCAACCTCAATGTCAAACGTGCATTGATTGGACAATTACTACTCGGAAAATTGGAGATTTTTCGCATATTTAAAAAATATGTGCAGGTTTTGGTCTTGACGAGTTTCAGGTATGATTTATATAAATTTTTACACAATATGTTAAAAATTCAGGGAGTTCCGTGAGTTGGGCCACAAACTTAAACAAAAAAGCTCCTCGGCCCACAGCCTACATGTGCAAAATGAATGGATGTGAGGAGCAATGTGCTGGGAGTGGTTTATGAAAATGTAATGACAAGGTGAGCTGTCATGCATGGTTGGCTGTGGTAATGTTTTCTTATCAGTTTATGTCATTAAATGGTCTACTGAACTTCTTGTTCAATATCCTTGTTGATGATGTTTTCCACAACCTCAAACTGTCCAGTCTTGACTTCAGTGGAATACTTTCTTCTGTTTATATGGACAATATTTTTCTTCGATCACCTCACAGTTGCCAATAAACTGTAGGATGTCACTGAACTGAAGCAAAATCTAACTGTGCGGTAGATAACGTGGGATGTTAACACACTCTGTTCTTAACATTAAACTGCTTCACTTTGTATTTTTGAGTTGAGCTTTATAAGTTGAAGTTGACACTGGATTGACCTCAAACCCGCTGACAATGACTGGGCAAGGACTCCAAAAGTATAATTATAACAAGAAAGCTGGGTTGCAAAATCATTAATCAGTTGCTGCACTTAATTCTAGATTTCCCACTCTCTTAACCCACCAGAATTACATACATAAAGTCTAGCCACTTAACTCTCTCCCCCCCCCTTCAAAAGTGTAGCCTAATATGCTGATTCTCCTTTAAAGCAGATTTTCCTTTAAGTCTCTAGCATCTGCAAGATTTTGCACTGCATCAGACAGAAAGACACGTAGAGCTATGAGTGAGAAAATCTGATGACAAGCCCCATCTCTGCAGAATGAAAGCACCAGTCCTGCACTTTGAAGTTCAACAGAAATTATAACTGAAACATTTTCCAATACGCCTGGCCATAACCACATTATGAATTTTCTCTGATGCAGGACACACCTTCCTCTTCAATGCAAAAGAAGGTGAAACACTTCTGAGAGATGCTTATAAAATCTGAATGTTGCTCTCACCAGTGGCCATTAAAGCAGCATGCACGCAGGATCACAGGAGCAGGCAGGCCGTTTTTTAAGATTTCAGATATTTGTCAGCATGTGCATCTAGATAAGTGACAGCACAAGCATTTCAAAGCTTACCAGCCCCCCTAAGCCTACAAAGCCAAAGACAGTGTTCAGTCTGCAGAGCTGTTAGCGGTCAGAAGAATTGCAAGCAGGTCATCAGGAGTGGGGTGGGGGCATATTGCAATTCTGCACCCTGATTCTGCATTTAGCTATTAGCACAATGAATTAAAATGTTCCATATCACACTGCCTAAATTCCACAAATCCACACATCCATGAATGATATACATTCCACACTCTTTCAGTTTTCCATCATTATTTTTATTTTCTTTCAGACCACCGAATAGTTTGCAAAGATAAATATGGCATGGGACAGAATATTTTCTAGAAAAGAAGAAATAAAGCCAAAAAATGCCAGAAACATTCATCTGATCAGACAATATCTGAACAATGAAAACAGAGCTAATGTTTTAGATTGATGATAGCCTATTTGAACACAAGTGAACCTGGATGAGTACTTGTTGTATGTTAAAATATATCTGGACAGGTACTTGCTGAGGAAATATTTTAATGGGATTAGCTTAGATGGAGCATCTTGGGCAGCATGAATAAGTCGTGATGAAGGACCTGTTTCCATGCTGTTCACTCTATGACTCTACAAGAGCTGCTGATTTATGGGAAACATTGACTCCAATTTGTGTGTTGCTGCTTTTTTTGACCAGCATCGATGCACCTTTTTGGATTATTAAGCTGCATCATGGCAAAATCAGCCAAAACCGTGCTATTAGTTTCCACATAAACACTGATGACACGAGTTATATCCTACCATTACACATACTCTCCCTCCTGATAAATCTAAATTACCAAAGAGTCTCACTATCATATGTTCGAAAGAATGAAGCAACTGGTTTGTGACACCATCACAAAAACCGTTTCCCACTCAATAAATCTATTCTTCTCGCTCGGAACTGCCTGAAATTGAACTAGATGCTTCACAATGGTGACATTTTAGAATGCAACAGCTTTAGGCCACATAACTATTTCATTACGGAACTGGGTCTCTGCGCATCTATTAGAATCGTTGCCTCAAAAAAGTAGCCAGCATCATCAGAGACCCACACCACCCTGGACACATACGCATTTCACCCTCTGCCATCGGGAAAAAGGTACAGGAGCCTGAAAACTGTAATGTTCAGGTTCAGGAACAGCTTCTTCTCTACAACAATTAGGCTATTAAATTTTACAACCTCAAATCTCTGAACTACATAGACTATTATTGTTATTATGGCACTACTATTGTTTGTTTATTTTTTATGTGTACGTATGCACGTGTATGTGTGTATGTGCACACACTGAACTTTTTATTTCTCATTTATTATATTGTTTACAGTGTACTATGTACAAATATTCTGTTGTACTGCTGCAAGTAAGAATTTCATTGTTCTATCTGGGACACATGACAATAAAACACTCTTGACTCTTACAGAGTCATCTATTTCTACCTCTGCAAATTATCTGAACCCAAATAATGCTCAGCTTACCTTAGTTGAAACTTTTAAGTTAGTTTAGTTTATATATAGAGATACAGCGCAGAAACAGTCCCTTTGGCAGACCGAGTTTGTGTCGATTAGTGATCCCTCATACACCAGCACTATCCTGTACACTAGGGCAAATTACAATCTTTATCAAAGCCAATTAACCTACAAACCTGCACGTCTTTAGTGTGTGGGAGGAAACCAGAGCACCCAGGGAAAATCAATACCGTTACATGGAGAACGTACAAACTCTGTACAGCCATAGTATGGCTGTATGGCGACCACACATTTCACTGTACCAATTGGTACATGTGACAAATAAATGTATCTTGTATCTTGTATCTTGTAGTCAGGATTGAACCTGGGCCTCTGGCAATGTAAGGTAGCAATTCCACTGCTGCACCACTGCTTTGTTTTCTCTAGATTTGATATTCCAATGCAATTTTTAATGCTTCTCTTATTCTTGCCTGCATTAACAAGATAGCAAAGTTCTGCAACCTTATACTGACTCTAACAGTTCCCTGTTGACCATTGCCCTTGTTTTACTGACCGAGACTGGCTCCCAATTAAACAGCTTTGTTTGATGAATCTCCCTTGAATGCCTTGAAATATTTCCTACTATGAAATAATCATAAACCTTTTTTCCTATGGTATTTTTACAGCCCTCTTTTTAACATTTAAATTATGTGACTTCTGAAGTGCAATTACAATTAAGGTTAATAATACTTTATGAAGCTAGTGAAACAACCTGCAAGATGGGGCTGGATTTGCGGATCCTGGGTATCCTGTAGTCTCCCACAAGGTAGACAGAATACAAGCCCCAAGACAATGTGGTCAGCAGTAGCAATCAGGTGGGAATTTCAGGCACTGTAAAATGATTAACAAATCTTCCTACACATGGCAAGCAAAAACAAATTACAACTATTAGTCCAAAAAATACTTCAAACAATGTGCCATTTATAACTTACCCTCATCTTAATTTTCAAAGTTAGCTCTGTCT
Organism: Leucoraja erinaceus; assembly: GCF_028641065.1. Lineage (NCBI taxonomy): Eukaryota > Metazoa > Chordata > Chondrichthyes > Rajiformes > Rajidae > Leucoraja > Leucoraja erinaceus. The sequence goes on from NC_073378.1 coordinate 70,288,672, forward strand.
AGCAATGTTACAAAATTTTGAGATTTAAAAAATCAAGTCTGCAATTTATCCCATCACCTAATTCAATTCATATCTTCAGTATTAAATCATATTTATTCCATCAGATAAAGCATAACAATAATTTGACACCTAATTCACTTTCATATCTTCAGTATATAAAAAAATTATGGCCATTTTCATACTCTGAAATTAGCATCTTGTTCCCCATTGGTTTTTCTTTTAATTAACTCAAAAGCTGTGATCGAGAACAGTCAAAAGCCCATGTGAGCTATGTCAGCAATATGTTTAGGTCCGCCTCAGCACGTGGTATTTATTGTTGCTTAAGTCCAAATATTATGACTGAATCAACCTCAAGACTGCCAAGGACTAAGGGTGGCACGGTGGCACAGCTGAAGAGTTGCTACCTTACAACGCCAGAGACCCAGGTTTGATCCTCACTATGGGTGCTGTCTGTACAGAGTTTATATGTTCACTCCGTGACTGGGTGGGATTTTCCTGGGTGCTCTGATTTCCTCCTGCCTTACAAAGATGTACAACTGAAATAAAGTTTCAGTTATTATAGATTGAAGCATTCTGAAACAAATATGGAACAATCTTACTTGGACAACCTGAAATTAAAGCATATCATTTGTTAGTTACCTAATTGTAGCTAATTACAAAATTCAATTACTAGATCGAAACATCTATCCATTTCTTAAGGAAAGGTTAACATTTAGCCTGTGTTAATAGCCTGTGTCCAAATAACATTCACACAAGAATTCACAATATAACATGATTTTTAAATCTCATTGTCATGAATTTATAGGCCAAATGGAAGGAATTTAGTGTTTAATTCCCGTAAATTAATGGCCATTTTAATCATCTTGTGAGTGGGTTTTTGTGGAACGCGATCGATTGGAACGTTGCGGTTTGCGGTGAATTTAAACCCCATATCGGCAGGAAAAACACTGCCGGTTCATATATTTACATAATCACATTTTTGCAATGTGAAATTTTGATTAAAGTCATCCTAAGAAGCAAGTTTATATGAATAAAATAAATGACTTACCTTGCTTTGTCCAGTACGAAAATATACCTCGGACAGGCAGGAGAAAACGGCATTTTAATCCCGCCCCCCTCCTCAAAGGTGACAAAGTCGCGCACACGGCCAGTGACAGAACTGCAGCGCCACTGAAGGTAGGTTTTGTAACATACCTACTCTGTCTTTCTTTGAGTGCAGGAGATCCTCTGATCAGTTTGCTTCCATAAGCAGCGGGGCAGCTATGTACAGGAACAGACAGTTTTTTTTCTCAGTCCTTAATTAACTGGTATTGTGGGTTTTGGTACTTTATTTGTTACATGTACAGAGGTACACTCAAATTCATTATTGTATACAGTTCAGTACAAGTATCACTATTCATAAGCACTTAGATACATATGAGATAGGCATCTCAGATACAGTACAAATGCATAGCAGTAGTACACTGAGACAGTATACAGAATCACCAGTTTGCCACCATTTTCAAACCCCAGTTGTTGTAAGTGCAGGAATCTTGATCAGACCCTGAAAGTCTGTTGTCCTGGTGGCGTTGCAGGGTCGGCCTGGCCAAGCTTTGGCATAGTGGCCTCCATTGCTCCACCTCTGTAGGCCGCATCTGGTCCATGTGCTTGGCCTCTTGGGGCGACACCCAGTCCAGCCGAGCCCCAGGCAGCTGCAGGGCCTCCAGAGGCCCACTCCACTGTCAAGGTTGTGCACTCCCTCCCGCAGCCGCTCGGCTTACCAGCCATCCAAGTATGTTCATGTGGATCCTCAATCCACGGCGGGTGAGCCGGACCTTCTGGGAGGGTTCCAGTTCATGGCACGGGTCGTCCATCCATGGCGGGTGAATCCCCGGGCTGCGGTGGGTGGGCTGAGCCTACCGGGCGGGTACTGCTCTGTGAAGTGGGTCCACTACCGTGGCGGGTAAGTTGGGCCTATCAGATGAATCCTCCGTCTCAGGCAGGCCAGCTGGACCTTTCGGGCGGGTCCTCGGTCTATGGCCCGCGGCGCTCCCAAGTATACTCCCGCCACGCTCCTTTCCTCGCTCTGCTGCCGACCAGGCCTAATCCTGGTCGGCTCAGTGCCAGCAACTGGGCCTGGTCCAGCACGGCACAGAGCTTAACCTGCGTTGCAAACTTGACTTTTCACCATGTTCCAAGATTAAATTTTTTCAACACATGTTGAGATCTTGCACAGATATTTACTTTTTACCACTCAACTATAGGAATGGCATCTTTAAAATAAAAACTCCCTTCAATTCTTAATTACTGAAAATTCAGACATACACTATTTACGCAACTTTAATGCAGCAAAGATTAAATTATTCAGTGACTACTTCAGAATTTTACTGAAAAGAAAAATCAAAGTAAATTGCTCTGATTTCTTATTAAATGAAAAATGAAGCTTTGAAATTACTTGTTTGTACAGTAACTGTGGGTGCCATCCATCATGATTCAGGCAGTTGCTTACCATATAATTGAACAGTAATATTGGATGTTCAGCTTTTACATTTTTCGCTACGAATGATTGATTTCTTGCTAAATAAAACCTCAAATCAGTTTGCCCACGCAGCTATCTCTAACAAGAGGAGAAGCACACACAAGATACCGGGATACAAAATGTGACCTGTTGTTTTTCACTGACCGTTTGCTCCAGTTATTCCAATGATGGATACAGCAGGAATGACGAGGGCTGGAATGATTAACTATAAAGACGTTTCATAAGATTATAATGGTTTCTGCTCAAAATGCATTTGCAGTACATTGCAAATAATTAACTGACAGTAAATTACAGAAACTGTAGAACTGTCTAATAAAAATGGAAGGCAAGTCTTTTGTAAAAGTAGAGCATATCTAGGGACAGTAAATACAGTTGTGGTAAGTAATTAATTTAGTCTCAGATATTTCTATTTGTTAGAAACAAACAAATGGCACTAATAAAATACACAAGTATTGGAGTAACCCAGTGGGAGGTTAATAGGCAGATGATGGAACAAAGGCCAGAAATGAAAAAGATTAAGGTGTGAGATAAGGTTTGTAGAGTAGCGAATTATGAAGCCAGAGGCGGAAGGGAAGTATGAAGGATTTTATAGTCATTTAAAATTGGAGAATTCAATGTTCATACAATGGGGTTGTAAGCTATCTAAGTGGAATATGAGGTAAGATTCCTCCAGTTTGCACATGGCTTCTTCCTTGCAATGGAGGATACCCATGGAAAGTTCAGTATAGGAATGGGAAGAGGAGTTTAAATGGTTAGCAATTGAGAGATCCAGTCGGCCTTGGTTGTTCGACACATGTGTTTGGGGAAATGGTCTCCAAGTCTGCACTTGATTTCACTTATTAAAGGAAGCCACATTATGAACACCAGATGATGTAAGAGGAGTTGTACGTGCACCTGGAAGGGCCAAAGATAAATACAAAATGCTGGAGTAACTCAACGGAACAGGCAGCATCTCTGGATAGAAGGAATGGGTGACATTTTGGATCGAGACCCTTCTTCAGACTAGGCTGAGGAAAGGGAAACGAGAGATATAGACATTAATGTAGAGAGATATGGAACAAATGAATGTCCTTGTATATAAAGCCTCATCACAGGAGCAGTGGCAGAGACAGAGAAATTGAGGATAGGGCATAGCATAGGCAGGGTGGAAGGAGGTGTGATTCAGATAACTTTGGGAATCAGTGGATTTGTAGTAGACATCAGTCAATAGTCTGTCCCCTGTGATGGAGACAGAGAGACCCAGAAAGAAGAGAGAAGTGTCAGAGGTAATCCAAATGAATTTGGGAACAGAATGGCAGTTAATGGTGATGAATTAACAAATTCTATATGAGTGCAGGATGCATCTCCAATGCAGTCATTGATGTAGTGGAGAAAAAGTTGGGAGATGGTGCCTTGGACAAGGACTGTTTGGCGCAACCAACTAAATGGCAGGCATAGGTCCATGGCCCTACTTTTAACTTGAAGAAGGACAAATTCCTGGGGGCAGCAGAGAGTGTTGGTAGAAGGAAACTGATTGGGCCTCTATTATAGGAAGAATTGGAGGGCATTGAGACCTGGAGGAGGTAAAGGGACTGGACATCCATGATAAAAGTGAGACAATGAGAACCAAGAAATTGAAAGTTAAGGGGGAAATAATATGGAGTCCAGGTATTGGGAGAACAGCTGTGTGGGGCAGGGACAGGATGAACAATAGATCTGCCTGTTCCATTCTGTTTGTGGAATTTGAGAAGGAGATAGAAGCAAGCAGTGTGGGACAGGGCAACAATAAGGTTGGATGCTGTGGTGGACAGATCGCCAGACATAATGAGATAAGTAATAGTTTGGGAGGATAGCCTAGTGTTCATCTGTGGGGTCATGGTCAAGGAGTAGGTACAAGAAGGTGTCCGAGAGCTGGCCTTTATCTTTCACCAAAAATTTGAGAAACTGGAAGTGACCTATGTGCAGCAATTTGTTTTTAGGTCTGGCTCAGCAGGTGGTATTTATTGTTCTTTAAATCCAAACATTATGACTGAATCAACCTCAAGACTGCCAAGGACTAAGGGTGGCACGGTGGCACAGCTGTAAAGTTGCTACCTTACAACGCCAGAGACCCAGGTTTGATCCTGACTATGGGTGCTGTCTGTACAGAGTTTGTATGTTCTCCCTGTGACTGGGTGGGATTTTCCTGGGTGCTCTGGTTTCCTCCTACACTACAAAGATATACCGGTTTGTAAGTTAATTGGCTTCGGAAAAAAATTGTAAATTGTCACGCGTGTGTCAGAATGTGTTACTGTACGGGGATCGCTGATCGACGTGGGCTTGGTGGGCCAAAGGGCTTTTTTCCACACTGTATCTCTAAACTAAAACTAAGACAACAAAGATACTTAAGGGACTCTCTCCTGGATGAAATGTTAAATTAAGATCGTATATTTCCTTACAGGTAGATGTAAAAAAATGTAAAAAAATTTTCAAAATGGAACTGTGAAGTTGCCTTATTAGCCAGCTTTGCTGAAATTGTGTGTTTATTATCACATTGCTACATGTGGGAAATTGTTGTCCCCAAATTGGCTGTTATCTTTCCTCTTTCACTAAAGCAAAGCTTTCCATTGGCTGTTAAGTGTTTTGGAACATTTAGGTAGTGAAAGATGGTGAACAAATGAAGTAGGTGGAATAAATTTACAGACAGTTCCCCATACAAAACAGCTGAGCACCATCATATTTTACAGAAGTACATAATAATGCAAAATGCATCTCGTCAGGAGACTATTAAATAAAGATTTCTATCAATGGACTAGATCTGTCTCTTCTTTGATAATATGTTTCAATTTTTTTTATCACCGTATAGTATCTAATCTTAGAAGAGGGGGCACTTTTTTTGACAAAATGATGCTGCCATATTAACAAAAATGACTTTAGTCAGCTTCAATGGTTTTTATTCTTCAGTATAAATTGCAGTCATTGAAAACTGCAGATGATGTATAGAGTAATTTCAACAGGAAGGACAAAGGTAGTCAATTTATGTTACTGTTCAGTTGTGAGACTGATGAGTGCCTTTGAGAACATACAAATTTTGTGAAAAGATCTTCAATGTTATCCAAAATATGGTCAATCCCATTGATATCATACCTGATAATTCCCCAAACTGTTCATCAAATCTCATCTAAGAAGAAAATGGAGTTAATTAAATTTATTGCATGCAGACGTAATGTGTGACTGAGCTGTAGGCATAAAAACAAAAATGTGTGGAATTAAACTGTTCCCAAGTGATCCAGGCTTGAATTTGTACTTTGCTTTATTTCTCCGAGAGGTTTGATGGATTTTAGTTTGGATAAGGTCAGAGGGATGATATTGACAGATAATATTTTTGTATTAATGAAAAGATTTGTCGGATTAAAGAGGAATAAATCATTTTCACTGGCAGCAGTTGTTGTAACCAGAGGACTCTTGTCATCAGCAAAGCAAAGCTGGTGGGTAGATCATGTAAATTTGTTTTTAACCAGTGCTACTGCTGCCACCACTGGCCCGTACAGCTTCCTTGGCCGCTTCCACCGCCGACACTTACCTGCACTCCGGCCGCCCACGTGCCGCGACCATTGACTCTACCGATCTTGGCTTCTCCCCCGGGTGCCAGCAGGCCGGGGCCGTCAACTTACCTGGATTCAATGACCCTGTTAAAGACAGAGAGTGTAACAAAGGGTCTCTTATCCACGTTCTCCAGTGATGCTGCCTGACCTGCGAGTTACTCCAGCACTATGTGTCCTTTTGTGTATTAACCAACATCTACAGTTCTTTGTTTCTACTACTTGTGCAATGTAACTCTATTACTCCATAACCCCCTATTTTGTTATAGAGAACAATCGGTAATAACGGATACATTTCCCCCCACTACAATGGTCCATTATAATGAGGGTTTATTGTATCTCAAATCCACTTATTGAAAGTGGAAACTGATTCACTATGATTTTCTAAAATAATCTACTTGAAAAACTTTCCAGGTAGAAGGGAATACAATTGATTGGTTTTCCTAAGGGCTAGCACAGGCAATATGGGCAGATTGATCTTTTGCTATATTGTGGGAAATGATCCCATATCATATTTGTTTGGTACCATTTAGTTTATTGGTAAGTATTCTGCTACCTTAAATTATAACATATCACCTATGAGCAATAATGTAAATAAATTAATTTATCAAGGGTTCATAGCAAGGGACAGAAATCTCAAGTTGAATAAGTTTCTAATTCTGTGAAGTCGGCCCTGGGTCTCTGATTAATAAGCCTGCCAACAACAATAAAGAACTCCTCACCCCTGGTTCCAAATTGCAGTTGTGATTAGGGATGTCACAATATCCATTTCCCATGGCATGGCAATCACACCATTATAAAGCAGAGTTTATCAATATACCATGGGGCTGTTAAAATTTCATTTAAGCAAAACCACCTGTGCTTATGCGACAACAGGAACAACAAAGTATGCTTGAAGACACTCATTATTCTTATCTTTACTTAATGTAACAGCAGCATGGGGCTAATAAATCAACTTTGCAATCATCTAGTTTAACTACACCTGGAGTCTGACATCAATATCCTGCCATCTATCTCTGAAGTTCTACTTTACTGTTGATTTCAGAACACTTAAAAATCAATAAAACTACAACAGATAATTATTTGTAATGATTTCAATCCTGGTAAATCTCATTGGCATCAAAATCAAAGGTCATCAAAATAATTATACAGTGGTGTATCATAATCTCTGTAATTGCAGATGAGTGCAGCAAAACCGACTTGGCTGTTCATTCCTCTGCGTCATTTAACAATCCCCTCAAATTTGCTGAATTGTACATTGCACCATAACATTTTACTAGTTTCTGTCCGATGCATAGGTTGGTGATTTTTTTCTGTTTAAGTACTATCATTAGACATGCAATGTATCCCAAAGTAGATAAATTCTCACTAAAAAGGTTGACATCATTTATAGACCATTTTACACTATACCAGGATTCCACAGGAACTTTTTAGACAATCAAGCAGTTTTGCACTGTTTATTTCTAAGTGGCATAAAGTAGCTTGGTTTATCAAACAGTTTTTGTTCTCCAGTCACTGCACTTGGTTTATTCTCATGCAGAATGTCAGCCCAAAACATACTGGAGCCATCCAGCAAAGCTGCTGGTTTTGTTCAGGGGTAAATGCAAAATGAGGCATCATGCTGAGTCCAATCTTTAATCCAGTCTGAATTTGAGGGGGGGGGGGGGGGGGGGGGGGGGGGGGGGGGGGGGGGGGGGGGGGACTTTTAACTAACCTTTTAGAATTTTAGAAAATACACATTTAATAAAATAAAGAAAAAGTCATTCTGTGATCTCATACACTAACAGGTGATTTACAACCTTTTACCAAGCCAATTAACCTACAAACCTTATATGTCTTTGTAGTGTGGGGGGAAACTGGAGTACCCGGAGAAAACCCATAATGTCACGGGGTGAACGTACAAACTCCATACAGACAGCACTCATAGCCATGATCAAACCCGTGTCTCTGGCACTGTAAGGCAGCAACTCTACTGCTGCGCCACCATGATGCCCTATGCAGAGCAGAGGAAATGCTTAAGCAAAAGCAAAAGTAAACAAACCAAACTCCTGAGAGAGTCTGAAAGAAGAATATGTCACAGGTTCCAAAAGGGGAAATCACCAAAAAAACTGCTGAAAATATATCAGCTGAACCAAAATTTGAAATTGGTGGGTTGGATTTTGCTGATGTTTCTTGCACAGACCTCAGTCCACACCTGCCTGTTCTCACCTACGCCACACATAGGGGTCACCTTTGCTGACGCTCAACACCTGGACGTCTTCAGTAGTGATTTCTGTGAGCTTTCAGTAGTGCGTTAACCTCATGTGGCCGAGTATAGAGAGCCTGCTCTTGCAACAGCACTGAAAGCTGTAGAGCTGGGAATGGATTCTTACCTTGTTGAAAGTTTTATGTATCGTTTATAAAATTCAAAACCTTCTAAAACCTAACAAAAATAATAATTAATTTAATCAAATGAAGCCTTGTTTTAACATAATGAAATTGTATGCGGAAAGATTGTTTCCACTAGTGAGAGAGTCTAGGACCAGAGGCCATAGCCTCAGAATAGAAGGATGTAACTTTAGAAAGGAGATGAGGAGGAATTTCTTTAGTCAGAGGATGGTGAATCTGTGGAATTCATTGGCTCAGTGGAGGCCAATTCAATAGATATTTCCAAGGTGAAGCTTGATCAGTAATGGAGTCAAGGGCTTTGGGGAGAAAGCAGGAGAATGGGGTTGAGAAGGAAAGATAGATCAGCCATGATTGAATGGTGGAGTAGACTTGATGGGCCAAATGGCCTAGTTCAGCAATAATCTATGAACATAAACCATTTAAAAATGGTCAAAATCACCGAACTAAAAAAAAGTGCATTGAAACTCTTTAGAATTTAGGAGATTGAGAGGGGATCTTATAGAAACTTACAAAATTCTTAAGGGGTTGGACAGGCTAGATGCAGGAAGATTGTTCCCGATGTTAGGGAAGTCCAGGACAAGGGGTCACAGCTTAAGGATAAGGGGGAAATCCTTTAAAACCGAGATGAGAAGAACTTTGTTCACACAGAGAGTGGTGAATCTCTGGAACTCTCTGCCACAGAGGGTAGTTGAGGCCAGCTCATTGGCTATATTTAAGAGGGAGTTAGATGTGGCCCTTGTGGCTAAGGGGATCAGGGGGTATGGAGAGAAGGCAGGTACGGGATACTGAGTTGGATGATCAGCCATGATCATATTGAATGGCGGTGCAGGCTCGAAGGGCCGAATCGCCTACTCCTGCACCTAATTTCTATGTTTCTATGTTTCTATGAAACATACTTATGTTTCATTGTCTCTCAATTCCATGTGAAGTCCAGTAATCTTAACTGTTATTTTTTTGTCTAAGTTTAAATCTGTATGTAAATTTGGAACTCACTTGTGTGGGTCACAAGTTTGCCATGTATGTCAAATGTGCCAGAAGTTTTTGAATTTGCTGGCATTTACCAGCTAGTTCTGGACCAACATAACTGCTGTAGGTCTTAAGTCATTGTAATGAAAATGTTTGAGTTTTATTGTTTTGCCAACCGATTCTGGCCAATGCAGTTGTTTCTTTGTTACAGAAAATCATAGCATTGCAAATTTTGCTCAAGCGTTCTTCTTTGTCAACTGTTACAGAGGATGGATTTCTGTCTATCTGGAAATAATTAATATAATTCTTCACAATTGGCATGGGTATACAATACAATCTGATACAAATAACACATTCTGAACAGAATTGAATTAATTAATATACGTTATCAACTTGATCCGACCAAATTAAACCTCTTTCCAGCAGTTACTGAACCTACCGAAGGTGTTCTATTGATTTGTACTGATATAAATTAACTAATTAATTCCTGCAATTTAGCTCTAAAAGAATTAAGCTTCCTTTCTACCCCAATAACAAGAATTAGCATCACGTGTGCTAATGGGATGTGAGTTGCATCACCTCAGCACTCACACAGAGCTATGGCAAAAAAAAAATCTGTGCTCCTTTTAGTTTTTCTTACTTGCAGCAATGGTGCTCCATGTGCATCAAAAACATCATGCTGTGGCGTTAGCTGATAGTCCGACCACTTACTGTCGAACCCTCGTCAGTGGTTACGAGGGCTGCCATGTGACATCATGGGTTAAGGGGAGTGCCTTGGAGATCATGAGTCGACAGGTAGCTGAGCTCGAGATAACACCCTCGCTCAGCTTCAGCAGCAATGACAATATGTTAGAGGACCAAACTTGCATGTACGACAACCATGATATGTCTGAATAAAGCAACTGTTTGTTCACCACGTTTGGTACCGCTACAATGCAAGTTTATTGAAGTGACAGCTGGTAGATATGACCCTTAGGTGTCATTGATATACTGGAATATAACCCATTGAACAAAATATTGTGCATGTATTTTTAACATAAATGTGGTCTAAATAATTGTCTCCAAGCTAACAAGAAATCTCCAGTACTCCGTATTTAGGCAAAAGTGGCAGGTCGGGTGCCATTCCGAAGAAGAGTCCTGAGCCAAGGCATTGTCTGTCCAATTCTCATCACAGATACCTCCTGACTACTAAGTTCTTCCAGTAGTTTGTTTTTGATCAAGGTTCAAGCATCTGCAATATCTTGTCTCCAGATCAAGAGTATTTATTGGCATGACCTAAACCTTCCTTTTTTACTTTTCCCCACATGCAAGGGAAAGGCATGATTAGATTTTTCATTTCTCTTTCTTCGATTTCCTTATCGAAAACAATAATCTAGTTCAGGACAAGGGGTTACAGCTTAAGGATAAGGGGGAAATCCTTTAAAACTGAGATGAGAAGAACTTTTTTCACACAGAGTGCTGAATCTCTGGAATTCTCTGCCACAGAGGGTAGTCGAGGCCAGTTCATTGGCTATATTTAAGAGGGAGTTAGATGTGGCCCTTGTGGCTAAGGGGATCAGAGGGTATGGAGATAAGGCAGGTACGGGATACTGAGTTGGATGATCAGCCATGATCATATTGAATGGCGGTGCAGGCTCGAAGGGCCGAATGGCCTTCTCCTGCACCTAATTTCTATGTTTCTATGTTTCTATAAAACTTACAATGTAAAATAGTGCAAAACTCACAGTATTCACAGTTTCTATGCATTCAATATTTCCAGTGTTCTACTCAGTAGTGCTAGCACCTCCCATTTATTTTACACACATAAATTATTGCCACTTACGTGCAGCCAGGGAATATCACTTCACTTGTTTTTTGGGGTGAACCCATCAGACTCAGCCCCATAATCTCCAGTAATAAAAAGGACCCCAGTCTGTGTTCCTCCTCCATAGAACCCAGTGCATCTCTCAGCACGTACTGCAGCAGTCTGGAATGACAAGATTCCCTTAAGGGGATATCTTGCTGTGCTGGAATACCTGTAAATTTTGGGAAGACCATAGAGTGGCTTCAACTAAATAGATGGTCTTCCAGCAGAAGTTGATGTTCGACTCAATATGTGTCCCAAATAACAGCCTGCAAATCAGAGTTACGCATATTGTGCATGTATTTTTAACATAAATATGGTCTAATGAATTGTCTCCAAGCTAACAAGAAATCTCCAGTACTCCATTACTGATCAAGCTTCACCTTGGAAATATCTATTGAATTGGCCTCCACTGAGCCAATGAATTCCACAGATTCACGATCCTCTGACTAAAGAAATTCCTCCTCATCTCCTTTCTAAAGTTACATCCTTCTATTCTGATGCTATGGCCTCTGGTCCTAGACTCTCTCACTAGTGGAAACAATCTTTCCGCATACAATTTCATTATGTTAAAACAAGGCTTAATTTGATTAAATTAATTATTATTTTTGTTATGTTTTAGAAGGTTTTGAATGTTATAAACAATACATAAAACTTTCAACAAGGTATAGGAGAAGAGAGGTATGGTACATGAAGTGATGCCACCCGCAAATACCTCCGTCTTCACTGATCGAGGTTTCCACTCCACAGCTGGATCTCCAAACCAGAAGCGCAACTGTCATTGCTCCCCAACCAAGCTGACGATCCATCAGAATCATTGTAACAACACCAGCTGTCATCTGATAGCTATAGAAGCGCAAAATGTGTGTAAAAATCATATCTGCCATGATCTTAGCAAAGTAGTGCATGACATTAACAAATCATGTGTTGCTTTTAACACTGAGATGACAGGTTTATCTCCATTGCTGCCTTGGAGTTCAATTGTCACCAACAAATATTCTACAGTCAATTGTCCTGACCCCTCATACCCATGGCTTTGGTGAATTGCTCTGCACTCAGGTACTGGTCATCGGGTGGCGCCACGTGCGGCAGCCTCGCCAGCAGTTTGTCTGTCATTTCCCCTTTTTGTTAATTTTAGTTGTGTCAAAAGCATGGTCGTCTTGGTGGTTTCTTAGTCTTTTTTATGTGGGGGGTGGGGGGGGGGGGAGGGGGGAACCATTTTCTCAGACACTTCCTCATCTGGGGGGGGGGGGGGTGGGCGAGGGGGGAACCATTTTCTCAGACACTTCCTCATCAAGGATGCGTCTTTTCTCCCCCCCCCCCCTCCCCCCCCCCCCCCCCCCCCCCCCCCCCCCCTGATAGTAGCCCAATTCCTCACTGGTTTTGTGGTGTTATACACCGTGTTGTGTGCATCTTATTGCAGCTTAAGCCCCTGTCCCACTTGGGAAACCTGAACGGAAACCTCTGGAGACTTTGCGCCCCACCCAAGGTTTCCGTGCAGTTCCCGGAGGTTACAGTTGGTTGCCTGAGGTTGCAGGTAGTGGAAGCAGGCAGGGAGATTAACAAAAACCTCAGGGAACCTCCGGGAACCGCACAGAAACCTTGGGTAGGGCGCAAAGCCTCCAGAGGTTTCTGTTCAGGTTTCCTAAGTGGGACAGGGGCATTACTGTCAGGATGCGTCTGTTTGTGGCTAACTTTAACCGGGGTATAGTGGTCATACAGCAGTTTCAGAATGTGCACATCTTAGATTGGTGAATAAGAACAGTGCAGAATAAGTGGGAGAAGCAGCAGGTCATGTGCCCCTTAAGCCTGTTCAGCCAATCAACATGATCAGCAATATAATAGTAAGATTAAACGCGAACTTACCAGTTTGAAGTTTGATCTGTATTTGAAGTATGAAGAACCCGCTCAGCACGCATGCGCGGCATACTTCAAAGCAGCGGTGTGGAATCACAGAAAGACACAGTTATTGAAATAAACATAGTAAAGAAAAGGAGACCTCAGTTATCAGTTTGACCCATATTATTGAGGGTGGGAGCGGAGGGCACGTAATCCCTCATCGTAACTCCTCATATAATACAGATCAAACTTCAAACTGGTAAGTTCTCGTTTAATCTTACCATTTTACTTCGGAGTCACGTAAGTGACTACGTGAAGATTTTAAAGCTCTGTGATTTCAAACCGTGTAACAGTTCATACTTCACTCGCTGCTAAAGTCATTCGAGGGAGGAAGTATGTTACCGTAATCAACCAGGAATCTGTTTGTAAAATCAATAATGGTGTTATTAACAACAACAAGACCAAATGCTCTCCCGGGCTTAAATTATATATTTTTTGCAGATTCTTTTCTGCAAACGACACAGGTTCTGTCAGTGGTTTGTTATAAAGGTTTGGAACGTATACTCCCTAGACCACCCCGCTGTAGCCAGGATGTGGTTCATAGGCTCGTCCATCCTCTTAGTCGCTGACGTGGAAGCTGACCTGGTGGAATAAGATTTATATACGTTAGTATTTACTCCAGCAAATCCCAGTACCTGCTTGAGCCACTAGAGATAGTTTAGCTCGTCACCCGACCATGAGGTTTATTGTGGCTGACCCATAAGGCTTTTTCCTCTCCCTCGTTATTGCTTATTGCGTCGATGTAGATCTCTAAGTGGGTCATGACACATAAAACATGGTTCAGGTGGGTATGCCTGGAATTCCATGACTGGGCCTGATGTTCCTGGTCTGTTTTGTTTAGCCAGCCCTTGAATGGGAAATGTGACACTGTCTGGTGTTATAACCATGTTGTCCAATCGCAGTAGATGGAAGAACTGGCTCTTTGTGTTGAGGTAAGGCCACCAGCATGTCCATCTTCAGGGTAGGCTGTTCCAGGGTGAGAGACCTGGCTGGTGATCACCCCCTAAGGCATGTCAGGACTTCACTGACAACCCAATTTGCGTGTACCTATTTCTGGGGAATGGATTGAATATACCTCTCCTGTATCTGATCACCAGTGAGTGGTACCCTTTGCCAAGTTGAGTAGGCTGACAGAACATTTCCTTCATTGTGGTGAGGACCTGACAGGAACTCCAGTACAGTTTTTTGTTGTAGTTGAATGTGTAGTTCCTGTTTTGGAACAGTTTCCCATTTCTTGATGTTCCTCAGGTATGTTCCCTAGGATATGCGACGGAATGCTGTCATCATGTTGATAGTGCTGTCTGATCAAAGCAGTGGTCTTCCCAATTCTGCAATTCTTTTAATGACCATATCGAGGACCACTGGGAACCATGCCTGTGCACTTAGTCCACTGTATTTTGCGTAGTACCCGACTGATGAAGCCGTAGTACCTATTAAAGAGGTAGAAGGAAGGGAGAACATAGATATTAGATTCCCCCCCCCCTCAGTATGCGAGAATGTATTCATCGCCGCTGCCTTGAAATTGGTTTCATGTGACGTAGGTTAGTACGTGGCGATTTAATTGAATATAAGGAAATCGATATCTGGTGTCCATATTGCTTAGTAATTTCAGCAAATATATTTGGTTTAAATGTTTGTTTACAGCATTTAGCTCACCTGATAGGTAAGTTACTGATGGTCAAACATGTTTGACGACATACGGTTACCAATTGTTAATAAATTGTCACCTAATATCGATGTTCTCCGCCCAAGTGGTTTGGTATATGCCACCACTGTGATGTTGTTAACTTATAAACAAACATGCAAAATGGTGCATTACTGAGCAAATGCTTCACTAGAAGTAAATAATTTGATATATAACACGTTTAAGTCAACTCGCATTGGCACTAAGTATTACAAGCTCAGTAACACATCAGGACACATAAGATGTTACTCAACCCAGGTGGAAGTGTACAAACATAATCCTTCCTATGCAGATGAATTCCATGATAACACTCCAGATTAGTCCATTTGCCACCATATTACAGGTATGGAATATAGTTTGAACACTAGTATCTCAGCTCATAGGAAGGTACAATGTTCAGTAGCTGGTAATGCTGCTACTATCCCAATTACTTTGCCACATAGTTGATTGGTGGTTAAATGTTACCATAACTGATAGCATTAATGAATACCAGATAGACAATGTTGTGGATGGTCAACGTAAATATCTTGATATATGACAGAGCCCGCTAAATAAGTTAGTAGCTAATGCAGCTAATAAAGCTATATCCAAGGATTGTCGTTAATATATAGAAATGCCAAGACGGAATGGTCCTTAAGTGTCAGGGCTGGTTTGAATTCTGGAATGGCTTCGGCTTATATGCCAATTCAATACTCAAATCAAGTTTATTTGTCACATACACACGCGAGATGTGCAGTGAATGAAAAATGGCAATGCTCATCATGGTTACCCCATCCAGGTAATTGTGGTGTATCCGAAAACCTATATAAAAAAGGTACTGAATAGTATGCATCTTCAAAGTCGATGTCTACCATAAAGTATCCTTGGATCCATGGTAGAAGTTACAAATCCCATATGTGGGTATACCTGGTGAAATACTTAAGTGGTTAATCAATAATGGTGCAACATTCATAATCGTGGGAGGGTAGACTCCTTGGGGTGCTTGCTGAATTGGTGACAAGAGATTAATTTTACTTCGGAGTCACGTGAGTGACTTCGTGAAGAACCCGCTTCCAACGCATGCGTGTCATTACGCTAACGCATTGCAACTCGTCATTGTCGGGAGGAAGGACGTTCCTCCCAAACGGTGGGGTTTCGAACCTGCAACAGTAAGGTAAGTGAACATCGTTCTTTACTTACCTTTTTTCTACAGAAGGCTGTTGGAAGCTGGCGGGGGAGAAGTCTGCAAGCACCGACAAGGACAGCAGGCAGCCAGCAACGGCCAGTGGCACGACAGTCTCCCTTAGCGGGAGTTCGTGCGACTTCAGCTCCGGGAAGAAAATACCGACAAGGGAGCACTCAGGAGCCGACACAGCACCAAAGACCGACGCTACATGGGCCTGGGGCTGTGGAACAGGTAAGAAAATTCCTTACCTTTTATCTTGTTTCCAGGAAGGCTGACGAGCTGCCGCTGTACAGCAGCAGTCAGCCAGCAACGGAAGTCGGCACCACTGTCTCCCATAACGGGAGCGAGTGCCAACTTCACCCCATACGGGGTGGAGGGAAAAACAGAGCCAACAACCCACAAAATAGTGGGTTGTATTAGTGCTCTGGCACTTTTAAAATTAGGGGGTCCATAGGAACAGAAGGACCAGCCACATAAACACCGGGGTCGATCCGAGCGGCTCGTACCCCACACGCAGGGAACGACGTTCACCAGCGGGAGAATTAAAAGTCGGGAACAGCAGGTAAGAGACTCTGCGTTTCCTTCCACTTACCCTTTAGGTGCAGACATGGACCGGGTCCATGTAAGCTGCAGAAAGACCGCGGAGTGCAGGCAGCCGGCAGGAGAGCAGCAACGTCAGCCGGCAGCGGCAGGAGCAGCAGCAGCCGGCAGCGGCAGGAGCAGCAACTGCATATCGATTCCCGGAGGGGAAAACACCTAAGCCCGCACCAGGGGGAAAATTCATTTCTGGGGCAGTATGCCAGTCTCGCTTTGGAAGCGAGTCTGGCTTGAAGCAGCGCTAACGGCCAGCGCCGAGGCCAAGGACATTGCAGTGGAGTTGACTGGCTGCAATCGACCGTGATGGACCAGTAATGTGAGTACCGGGGTCGGTCCCAGTGGGTTTTTTAGTTACAGAGATCGCTTCTTGGCCTTTTGGCTAAGATCAACTATAGTAGCTGTTTATTATCAGTTTTAATATCTGATACGTCCCTTATCTAAGGACCATATAAGCAGGAATGCCCAGAACTGAGGGCATTAGAGTGGGGTTGACCGGCTGCAACGACCGCGAGGGACCAGTACCGTGAGTACCGGGGTCAGTCCCAGCGGTCTGAGATAAACGAGCAGCCAGGAGCGCTGAGAGCGTTGGAGCCGGGTTAAAGAAATGGACTAGGTGGAATCAGCTGTGCCAGATGTCCTCCACACCGGCCATATCCACTCCACGGAAGGAAGGACAAAGCTGGAGAAGGAGGACCGTGGAACAGCGGGCAGCCAGCAGCAGCCAGCGGCACTTGGATCAACCGTAGTGGGATCAGCTGTGCCGGATGTCGGCCCCGCACCGGCCAGAGCCATGCGGCCGAGCGGTAAGGCTAGACACAAATCAAACAAGGTAGTGGACTCAGAAGGGTCCGACTTTGCATAACCGCCGGCGACCAGCGCCCGAGAGCGCTGGAGGAGGAAGAAGCGGTGTATGGAGCCTTCCTCCAACGTGATAAACCCACAGCAGTACCTTTTTGAGGGCTGCACAGTGCTTCTACCCCATCAGAGGGGAGCACTGTGGGTCAGTTCTGGGCTGACCTGCAAGAGGGGTCCGCAGAACAAAAGACACATGGGCAGGAGGTAAGCCCCACATGGGTACCCCGTGCGGGACCCTAGAGATCTCTAACTATATAAAAAAGAGTAGGCAGGACCCTGATGGGCCAGAGCCTGGTAAAACAGCGTCCCATGATCCTAACATAGCAGGGACTCTGCTGGACATGGTGGCGGATTACTTTAACCAAGTCAAACATGGGTAGACTTGGATCCAGGATGGCAATAGTACTACTATATGTCTGGCCACAAACGCCAACAAGAAACATTTACAGAGACTGGCCAGACATCTGCCACCTGGCAACGGTGAGGCATTACAGGTGCCCAGTGTAAACCAATGCATTTGGCAGCATATGGGGACGAACATCAGGAACCAGGACCTCAAGATCCAGAAAACCTTAAAGGCATTGACCGAAGGGATCATAGCATACACCCGCACCCTGGACTATACGGAGGTAACCAAAGACCATCAAGACGCACTAGCTCTGTTTAGTAATATGCAATATGAGCTGAACTACATGTGGAAGGCTGCCATTCAGCCAGCACTGGGACCCTAAAGTGCTACCATTTGCAAACAAAGAACCGTGTGTGGACAAAGCCAAGACACTGGGGCTCATCAAGGCCAGCGTAGGGCCTATTTTTGGAGCATGATACCAGCCACATGCAAGGCCATAAAAAATGTGGCTCATACCAGTGGCAGTGCCAGAAATCAATATAACCCGCAGTATCCTTTTTAGGGTATGGCCAGGGCGGCCACCCTGGAAGATGCGGAAGCCTCAACCTCCCACACAACCCCGAACAAGAGATATCAAACCAGAACCCCCTTTTCAAAAAACCAAGGAAATAACACAACAGCCGGTAACCATGGAGGGAGGTGGGTGTGGTTTTTCTTCTGTTAAAAAGGGACCCACGTATGATTGGGGAGGGGAGGTTGCAACACTACAGTTATGTATGGTATATAATCACTACAGATTCATATAATCTCAGCAGTATTCAGGGTTATCTGATAGAATTTACTCATCCCAATAACCCAAGTACAACATACACCAGAATGGCATTTTGTCCTTACATAAACCAAACAATCTAAAGCCCACGTGGTGCTACAAAAATTGTACACAAAAGGTGTGATTGAGCATACTTTTCATGGAACATTAGAATTTGTATCAAACATATTTATTAATAATAAAATAGATGGGGGTTGCAGGATTATCATTGACTTTTTTCAACCCTAAACACATTCGTTCAAGATATCCATTTTAAGATGGATACTTTTATTACTGATAAAGACTTGGTATCAGCTGGGTTTTTCTATATGGCAGGCATTGACTCAACAAAGGGGCAAACATCAGCCCCAAAATTATTTACTATAATTCTAAAACCAGCTTGGCATTGTTATGTAAACAAAGCCATAGGGTGATGTATTTCCCCCGTTCTGCCCCATCAATGGGGTAATAGGGAAAATTCAACTAGACTCGGCATCTGGAATTCTCAGAGTACCCGACTGGCCTACTAAATCATGGTATTCGGTCATACAGGGGATGGTGTTAGAACCATGTTCCCTCATGAACATAGCCAAATTTATTAATTCATCCAGTGACTGGGGGCAGTGATCCATGCCATAAGACTATGGATTTATTGATTTGTAGAGTCTAAAAGACCCACTACACGGCATGGGGCTGTCAGACAGGACGATGAATCTCATCTCATCTGCACTAAGACTGTCAACACGGAAGCAGTACCTTGGACACATCAAGAAATGGGACATATACTGCTTGGACAACAACCTCGACCAAAAGGCCAAGAACATTCTGGCCGTATTGGAATTTTAACAAGCCTCCATTATGATAATCGATGGAGCTACAGTGCCATCAATAGTGCCAGAAGTGCACTCTCCAATTACCTATCACAAGGAACGGAGCGGCACACGGTGGGAACGCACCCCCTGGTAAGAAAACCAGGTACTCCAAAATCTGGGACGTGGGTGTCGTTCTACACATGCTGAGGAGCTGGTAGCCCATAACAGCATTGTCACTTCAGTAAAGGACCATGAAGATGGTTATGCTCATGGTGTTATTTACCGCACAACGAGTCCAGCCATTAAGCAAACTGAGCCTGGACTCCCTGATCATCTCACCCGAGAAACTAGTGTTTGTCATACAGGATTTAATAAAAGAAAACAGACCAGGTTCATCGGGTCAAGTGTTTGAATTTATGGTATACCCATATGACGAACGACTGTGTATAGCAAGACACATCCAACAATACATAGAATATACTAAGAGCATTCGAGGTCAGAGAATGGCGTTGTTTATCTCTTACAAGAAACCGCATGAAAGGGTCACGACCCAAACTATCTCAAGGTGGCTCAAATATGTCCTAAAGATGGCAGGAATAGACACTAATGTTTTTAACTCTCATTCCACCAGGGCTGCAGCAACATCCGCAGCAAAAATTCTAGAGGTACCCACAGACCAAATCCTCAGAATGGCAGGATGGTCATCCAAAAGGTTTTTCCAAAGGTTTTATAATAAACCAGTTATTTTTTGGACTCATCATTGTATTCAGAAACCAGTTTACGTTCAACAATATAATTTGCCCGAAAGGTTACAGGGCTATGATTCTCCATGTAAAAAATTTATATATTTTTTCGTTATACCACACAACTCTTTGTATAAGTGTGTTTTAAAATTACTAATGATGCTCTCTCCCAATACCCAAGGCAGTTGTGAAGCATGGACTCGTTCCACGGCATGAGGTCACAGAGCTTTGAAATCTTCACGAAGTCACTCACGTGACTCCGAAGTAAAATAGTAAGATTAAACGAGAACTTACCAGTTTGAAGTTTGATCTGTATTTTATGCGGAGGAACGTTGAGGGAATACGTGCCCTCCGCTCCCACCCTCTTATGATCATATCAAAAACTGGTATCTCTTTGATAATCTTACTATGTTAGATCATTATAGGTTCCTGTGACCTCACACCGCTGCTTTGAAGAATGACACGCATGCGTTGGAAGCGGGTTCTTCACGTATTCCCTCAACGTTCCTCCTCATAAAATACAGATCAAACTTCAAACTGGTAAGTTCTCGTTTAATCTTACTATTCTATTCCCCTGAATATATTTTTTGGTATATAACTATCAAGAGTGATAGCTTCCTAACCAGGCGTGATTCACCCACCCCTTGTTAGTACAAACCCTTCACCTTTATGTGATGATAGTAACCATACTTATCTGTCTTCATTGTTGTTTTCTTCGGTTTCTGGTTCCTTGTTCTTGTAGGGACGATGTTTGTTGGGGGGTGGCGCTTTTTCCATGGGGCCTGCTGTGGGCCCTGGCCTAAAAGGCTTACGGGATTGGCACGCAGGCCCCGAGCTTTCACCAGTGCCATGAGGTAGACCCCTGGTGGACGCGTAGAGGTACTGCTGTCTGGTTTAGTGTGGTGCTCATTCCAGACTCTGCCCTCTTGTGCCGAATAGTTTGAACACATTGCCCAGTTTTTAGGACTGGTTTGGTAAGTGCCAGGTAGCAGGATCTGTGCTTATGAGGTCGGCGTTCTCACAGTCCTGTGAATTTCATAGATTGAGGGCAGGTTTGTGACTTCCCTTGAGAAGTTACGGGGTATTGAACAGTAGGGTCAGGTGTTTTGCCATACTACCCTGCCCTTCTGGAATGAGCAGGTGGACATGATAGCCGACGTCAGGGTATCAAATGTGATTTAAAGATATTTGGGTTAAAATGCGCTGCTCAATGTAACCCCCAATAATGGCGGGCACTTTGAGTAAATGCAATTTAGGGGAGGCGTGATGAAACCAACGCCTCATGGCTACCTGTCTTGGAGAGGTTTTTTGGAAAAGGCAGGTAGTAGGCTGGCCATCAGTTAAGACTGAAAGACATCTTGCTTGTGGTGAAACCACTTAGCGGCCACACCCAGCAGCTCTTCCTGATCCTGTAACTCAATCCCAATGTTGTTCAGCCAGTGCCCCTCTTCTTGACCAGCCCAGCTCTGGTCACCAAAGCTGTCCTCGGATGAGGAGGAAGCAATGGCCAGTGCACGAGGCACTGTGGAGGGAGTGCCTGAACTCCCTCTGCGAAACTGCTCCTCATGAAGCAAGTCTCGCTGGAGCTTATGCTCCACGAACCGCTCCATGCGGCTCAGGCGGCTGTCTCTGCCCTAAGCGGGCGGTGAGACGACCACGTCAGACGAATCAGATACCACCGGCCGGATGTCTTGGCATCCAGTCCGCTGCTCAGGTGCTAGTGGAACTGGACTCGGCTCGGTGTCGGGGATGGCGGAGCGCCAGGTTAGCGGTCCTACCGCCTCCTGTCCCCCACTGATGAGAAGCCTGTCTGCTGGAGTCGAGCTGACTCCCATTGTGCCTCTGGACTGGAAACCGGCGCAGGTCTTTCCTGGGGAGCCACTGCGGTTCCTATCCGTCTTACTCTTGGTTTTACCCCCTTTCTGGGGAACCACAGCGGTCCTGTCTGTGGACCTAAGCGTGTGTGGTCCTGGTGCCGTCTCTCCCCCCTCCGCGAACGGAGTGCTCCTTCCCCGGAGTCCAACGGGGGCCGCTTGCGTCTGGACTGGCACCGGCGCAGCTCCTTGTTTGTGGGCCGCAGCGTGTGCGGTCCTGGTGGCGTCTCTCCCCCCTCCGCGAATGGAACGCTCCTTCCCCGGAGTGCAACGGGGGCCGCTTGCATCTGCTGCTTTGCTCCACCTGGAGCAACAAACAGACGCAAAATTAAAACTGAAGGTAAGTACTTACCTAACCGTTCTTTCCTGCAGGCTTGTAGCTGGAGCGCCTGACTCCCGTTGGTGCCGCTGTTACCTGCTTGAACGCAATGCCGCGCATGCATGCTGAGCGGGTTCTTCACGTAGTCACTCACGTGACTCCGAAGTAAAATTCCAGTTTCTACCTATCCTTCCCAACCTACCATTTGAAAACATTGAGAAAAACTGCAGGGGTGGACAATTCATTCATTCTGGTCCGTTTCACCATTCAGCATGGCCAATCACTTCAGTGCCCTGTCCCTACTTCCCTTCAATATTCCTTGGCCCCTTCAGCATTAAAAAATGCATCTCCTTTATTCCATGGGGTGGTGCCAGCAATGGCTACCTCGCCAATAGTTTGTCTGTCCCTTTCTCCTTAGTTGTTTTTTTAGTATGTGTTAAATGTATGTTTTTATTGTTCTTTATTTGTTTTTTATGTGGGGGGGGGGGGGGGAACCTTTTCTAATCTCTTACCTCGACAGAGATGCAATTTTTTTCCATACCGTATCTCCATCCGCACTGCAGCCTAACATCGAGGAGTTGGCGGCCTTTCCTCAAGGCCGTCTTCGAGAGCTCCACCACGTGTGTGCCTGCAGGACTTAACATCACGGAGCTTGCGATCCTTTTGCCAGGGATTGATCTCAGAGCTCTACGCGGGTGCCTGCAGACTTTAACATTGTGGAGCTAGCGGTTCTGGTCAGAGACCGACATCAGGAACTCCAAGCCGCAGGAGCTTCGATCGCCTCAACATGGGAGCTTCGATCGCCCCGACATGGGAGCTTCGATCGCCCCGACATGGGAGCTTCGATCGCCTCGACACTGGAGCTTCGACTGCCCGGACGCGGGAGGTTCGACTGTCCCAACTTGAGGGCTTCGCCTGCCAGCTGCAGGAGCTTCAATTGCCCCAATGGATGGTTTGACTCCCTGCCACGGGAGAAAAATTAGGAAGAAGTTTAGACTTTATTGCAGGAGCTTCAATTGGGGCCCCATATTTATGTTGGTTTGACTCCTTTTTTAGTATGGCTGTATGGGAGTAAAATTTACGGACAATAAAAGACCTTTAGACTTTATTCTTTAATGTTCTATCACATCTTCTGTGGTGGAGAGGAATGTGGGATAATCCCCTCTGGTGGATATTTATGTTAACTTTTATGTAATTGTGTGTCCTGTTGCTTTTTTAGTATGGCTGTATGCTGTAACATTCTCTCACTCATGTATATCACTGTTCCTTAATTGGTACGTGACAATAAAAGACCTTTGAAACCTTTATTCTTTAATGTGTTTAATGATTTAGCTTCCACCATCTTCTGTGGTGGAGATTTCCCTAGATACACCACCCTCTGATTGATGATATTCCTTCAGCTGTTGGTTCTAAATGGCATGTTTTGTGAGTTTGTCATCCCTGGTTTTGGATAGTCCAGCCTCTGAGAACACTCCTTACCCTCCTTTAATGTCACCAAAATCTCCGGATGAGGCATATTTGCTTAAGGTCCAATGTGAAAACCCATTGAAGCCCATGTAGTTGAATTAATTTTGAGAAGTATTTGTTTTCCCTTGTAACGTTCTCTCATCGTATGCCCAAAGTGGTGATCTCATGTCAGTTTCCTACCCCTGACCATCAATTTTTTGACAATCATTTACAGGTTATGGGAATTATGCACAAACCTGTAATGTAATGCCTCTGTCCCACTAAGGAAACCCTTGAATGGAAACCCTGGAGACTTTGCTAATTCCTCAAGTTTCTGTGCGTTTCCCCGGAGATTCAAAAGGTAGTTGGCACCAGAGCAAGTGGATAAGGTGTGACTGATCCAAAAACCACTGGGAACCAGAACATGGTCAAACGATTGACAGTTAAATTCCAAACATCTGCCAGGTGATTTGAACTCAGGACAATTTTTCATGGGACTAGCCTCTAAGGAACCCATTAATTTAAGCGGCACCACAACCATTCCGTTTCGGCAGAGTTACAAAATTCCATCAGGTTGACATATGTTCATCCTGACCAAGGATTCAAAATCTCCGGATGAGGCAAATGATTTAAACGTTCCAATGTGAAAACCCAAGTGAAGCTCTGACTGGGCACCTGAGAAGTAGTTTCTTTTACACTCAAAAGATGTACAGTTTTGCTCATAATTATGATAAAGTGGTAATTGTAAATTGTCCATGAATGTGTGTTAGGATGGCATTAGTGTGCACGGATCGCTTTGTCGTTGACAATGCGCGGACTCGGAAGGCCTGTAGGGCCACCTCTGTCCCACTAAAGGAAACCTGAAGGTGATTAATAGGGTCTTTGGCCCCAGAAGGTTTCCATTTTTGCTTCCACAGATGCGTTAGATTGGTTGAGTTATTTTAGGTTGCATTTCATGTTTGCACATAATAGACTGGCAAAAACTCTCGGGAACCACCGATTGAAGATTATGGGTGGGGCAGTATATTCAAGCAGTTACCTGATCATGGCGATCCATTTTATTATCTACTGTTTTTTGCACCCTTAGATTCTTGTATTGCATAATTGTTGTTTATTGTTACAGTATTATTGTTGCTACAGTTATTGATGTATAACTACTAATTGTATTATTGTTGCTGTTGGATAAGGTTGTTTTTTTAAGTCAGTCTCGCCCCTCATTAATTTTGGTTCCAACCGGCAATTGATGTATTTTATGTAAATGCAGAAAATCCACTGGATGAAAAAGGGAGACTGCGTGTCAAAGCTGCTATTGTGATTGCCTGTGATCAAAGAAACATAAAGAAACCCAACTGTAGCCCGATTAATATCCACAGCCCAGAGTGACTGGAATATTCAATATTCAAACCTAGGGTTACATTATGAACATAAAGGTGATTTTAATGTGGACTAGTTAAATAATTCAATCACCTCACTTTGCCCAATTTTGTACTGAAATTGGTAGTTTTTTTGATTCTTACTTTATTTTTGGAAAATCCTGGATTTTCTCTGCTTTATGTAATTATCTGTTATTTTCTTGCTAAATAGCAATGGGATCCGGGAGATATCTCAATGCTTGGCATTTAGAAGCAGGCAAAACTTTTTGTTTTCCATTTCTCAATTTGTAAGTTATTAACATGCAAAAACTGGCTGCTGGCTGACTATATTTGTCTATCAAACATTAAAAAAAAATGAAAAGAAATGACAAGGCTAAGAATACACATTTTTGCACTTAACCTTGCTATTTTACTGATCTTTATTTCAGAACAATGGAAGGAAAAAGAGAAAGAGAGATGAGGGAAAGAAAGAAAACCTTGAAAGTTACTTTTGGACAATTGTACAAATCAAACACAATTGTGACTCAAGTTAAGCTATTGATTGATTTACTGTCATTTTAAAATCTGGTTTACAAAGGACAATACTTACTAATATGTTCATTGGGAAGTTTGTGATTAACAAACATAAAGTACGACTTGCTTTTCAAATAGATGCATTATCCACTTACCTAAGAATATAGTTAAATATATCGACAGCGCCATTTGTGCTCTGACAGTGCAATTCAAGTAGAAGCCCATAACACTCTTTTTCTCTTTAATGAAAAAAAAACTCTAGCACTTTCTTTCCTTTTTGCTTTAGTGGGAGTCGTTTCAAATAAATGAAATAATGCCTCCATTAAAATAGAGGAGAGAGAAGAGAAACACATTAGACCTTCACATAATAGCAATGGCATTGTTCTTCAGCTATTGAAATTTCTGTTGAAATCAAATCAATTGGTGTATTTTGACAATTTTTTTAATGCATTAATGAACTCTGGGTTTTTCCCATTCAGTTCAGATTTTATTCTCCAATCTGGAATCGTCTTGAAAGAATAGAAACATAGAAACATAGACATTAGGTGCAGGAGTAGGCCATTCGGCCCTTCGAGCCTGCACCGCCATTCAATATGATCATGGCTGATCATCCAACTCAGTATCCTGTACCTGCCTTCTCCCCATACCCTCTGATCCCCTTAGCCACAAGGGCCACATCTAACTCCCTCTTAAATATAGCCAATGAACTGGCCTCGACTACCCTCTGTGGCAGAGAGTTCCAGAGATTCACCACTCTCTATGTGAAAAAAAGTTCTTCTCATCTCGGTTTTAAAGGATTTCCCCCTTATCCTTAAGCTGTGACCCCTTGTCCTGGACTTCCCCGACATCGGGAGCAATCTTCCTGCATCTAGCCTGTCCAACCCCTTAAGAATTTTGTAAGTTTCTATAAGATCCCCTCTCAATCTCCTAAATTCTAGAGAGTATAAAACAAGTTTATCCAGTCTTTCTTCATAAGACAGTCCTGACACCCCAGGAATCAGTCTGGTGAACCTTCTCTGCACTCCCTCTATGGCAATAATGTCCTTCCTCAGATTTGGAGACCAAAACTGTATGCAATACTCCAGGTGTGGTCTCACCAAGACCCTGTACAACTGCAGTAGAACCTCCCTGCTCCTATACTCAAATCCTTTTGCTATGAATAAAGTGAATTGTTTCCACCACTCAGTCTGCATTAACCAACCTGATCTCCCAGTGGCTCAGCACTTCAACTCCCCCTCCCATTCCGAATCTGTACTTTCTGGCTTGGGTCTCCTCCATGGCCAGAGTGAGCCCCACTGCAAATTGGAGGAGCAGCACCTCATATTTGCTTGGGTAGTTTACACCACAGCAGTATGAGCATTGACTTCTCCAATTTCAGATTGCTTTCTCCCTCCTTCCCCTCCCCTTCCCAGCTCTCCCACAGCCAACTGCCTCCGCCTCTTCCTTTCTTCTTCCTGTACCCTCCACCTCCACATCAGTCCGAAGAAGGGTCTCGACCCGAAACGTCACCTATTCCTTTGCTCCATAGATGCTGCCTCACCCGTTGAGTTTCTCCAGAATTGTTGTCTAGCTTAAACCATAAACTATTTTAAGGCATTTGGGGGTTTTCAATAAAAAATAGCCCATTTTAATATTTGTGCATTAAGTTAACCAAAAATATTTTCCTCTGAAGTCGAACTTTCTACCATCTGGATGTCCCAAATGATCTGCACTCATGCTCTACTCTGGTGGTAACAGCTTTATTGTGGGGAGTGCAAATTTATAATCCAATCCATGCCTGAGGACCACAAAATGTGACACATTTTATTTTAACTGAATATAACCTTATACTGATATTTTTAATCGTCTTTAATGATGCAAAGGCTATGGTTCCCATTTCACTTCAACACTGTCTTCTCATTATTCCAGTCACTTGGCCATTGCACATTTACTGGATCTTGTTTGTCACTCCACTCATTAGCCCCTCACTCACCCGACCTACTTACTTTACTTCATTACTACAACAGTGTAGAAGGTCATTTGACGTATTGTTTTGTCCATGCCAGCTACGGCAGAACAATTTCATCAATCCCCTTTTCTTTTTCATATCATCCTGTTGCCCTGCAACCTACTATTTGTGGATCCATTTGCAGAGGCAGATGCTGATTCCAAGGACATGAGTTTGGAGATGAGTTTGGTTGGGATTATGGAGTTGAAGGTGGGACTACAGTCAATAATTCAGTCAGTGCAATATCATCTACACTGAAATAAAATCCCAGGCCATCCCAACTGTAGGACCAATTTCTCTTTGTTGGTGTTGTGTATGGCCTGATCGTACTCATGCATAGTATGATTTGATTAGATAGTACACAAACTATGTTTTTCACCGTATCTCGATATACCTGTAGATGACAATAATAAAGCCATACCAATGGTCAGTTCCATTCAGTTGGTGGTTGGTCAGTCCACTTCCAGACAACCATGTTTCTTTACCATACAGAAAGAGGCCATTCAGCCCACTGAGTCTATGCTGGTTTATAGTACAATCTCATGCCTTCGCTATTTTCCATTTAAATTATTCTGCCCACATACCCATCAACTCCTCCCAGATTCAAGCACTAACCTACACACTCTAGCCAATTTACAGCAGCCAGTTAACATACCTATCAGCATCTCATTAGGGTGTGGGAGGAATCCATAATCCATGTGGTCACATGATGAGCATGCATACACACAGCAACAGTGATCAGGATTGAACCAGAATTGCTGGTACTGTAAGGCAGTAAAACTGCACATAATGTGAAGATGCCCAGCTCATCAGTCATAAAGATGTTAATTTTAGGGATGGAGATTGATCAAAACACAAGAGTTAATTTTACTGCTTGTGGGCGGGATTGTTCACATCTAACTGAGACTGCTTGCAAATTTAAGAAGTATCCACAAGCACAGAAGTTTGGTAGTCTAATGTTTAATCTCCGTCCCTTGCGTGTGACTTGGACCCATAATCACTAGATTTAAAGCTGTGTGTTTGCTATCCTCTGAGCTACAAGAGACATAAGCAAATAGCACCAGTGCTTCAAGATGACCTTGAGCAGATGACATTTCAGTAATCCTTTGATGCACTCACAATAAAGCCAGAGGATAGAAATCTTACCTTTGAGAGAAAACATAGAGAAGCATTGCAGAATGTATATCAGACATTGCAGGAGCCATTGAGGGATATTTTAGATTCTGCCAGTTTTTAGACCTTCAAAGCAGGAATGCAATTAGTTAAAGAACATATGGTAATTTGTTTATTTAGTCTATTTGTTTAGAGACACAGCAAGAAAACAGGCCCTTCGGCCCACCAAGTCCGCACCAACCAGCGATCTCCACGCATTATCACTATTTTACACACACTAGGGGCGATTAACATTTAAACTAAGCCATTTAACCTACTGTCCCACTTGGGCTAACCTACAAACCAGTGCGTCTTTGGAGTGTGAGAGGAAACCGGAGCACCCAGTGAAAAATTCCATTAACAATTACCAAAGCTACTAATAAGAAGGCGATTTCAACACCCTTTCAATTTTTGTTTTGTTTTGGAAGCTGTCATCTTAAAATAAACAAATGCTTAAGATACAAGAGACAACAGCTGGAATCTTGAGCAATGAAACAAAGTGCTGGAGGCTCTCAATGGGTCATGGGCTCTGTAGGCAAAGGGATAGTTGATGTTTCAGGTCAAGACCATGCACCAGCAAATGCTTCCCTTGTCAGCAATTTATCTCTTCGGGTCTGCTGTAACACAAGCTTGGAGAAGCAAAACATAGAATCTTTGGAGGACAGTGGAGATAATAGAAGAATATTTCTGTGTATTATTTTGCACTTTGTGCAATCAGTGACTGTGTCTCAGTTGCATGCGCATACAAAATAATTGTTCAATGGTTCTTTATTTGTCACATGTGCAACTGCACGGTAGAATTATTTTCATTTATTTACACATGTAGGCGCTGCCGTGTTTTGGCACCATTTCCACAGTTTAAATAACTTGGAATGACCATACATTGGTTGAATTCCAATCACTGGAATTCAGAAAAAAATACTTCCTATATCTCTCTCACCTGTTTTAATAACAGTAACAACCATCATAAATGCTTCTTACTAGTGATATCAGTCTCAATTGGAAATCTGGAATGCCCTTTTGTGGCCAATAGGAAAGAGCACAGCGAATCATAAGGTGCTGTGCACACGGCAGCCAGCCAACAGTTGATTATCTTTTCCTTTATTTTTACTTATTTAATTCCTATTTATTTTGTATTGTTTTGGTTAGTTAAGGGCCTGTCCACTTGGGCTATTTTTTAGGCGACTAGGCTGTCGCCACATGGTCGCCGGGGTGTCGCCTGTATAGTCGTGAGTAGTCTCCTCAGTCGCCCAAAGGGGCGTAGCGTATTTCTGGCCGCCATCGGATTTTCAACATGTTCAAAGATTTTCGGCGACAGTGGGCTTAACGCCAATGCGTAGCTTGACTTCTCCTGATGTAGGTGCTGTCGTAGGTTGTCGCTATGATGACGTAGGTTGTCGCCATGATGACATAGGTTGTTGCTAGGATGGCGTAGGTTGTTGCAAGGTGATGTAGGTTGCCGATGGTGCTGACCGGTGAATTCCATTGGCGATTACTTACATCAACCGGCTATAGGTACCGGTGACTGAATTGTCTTCAGTTGTCTTCAGTTGCCTCCGACGGGGCCATAGTTTGTCGTAGCTTGACGTCGACTAGGTGGTAGGTTGTTGTAGCTTGTCGTAGACATTGTCGTAGACATTGCCATAGGGAGGTTCCAGTCACCGTTTTTTGGGTGAGCTGCTATGACTATGGTATTTTTTAGGTTGCCGGCAGTCACCTAAAAAATCGCCTGAGTAGGACAGACCATTTAGTTAGTTTATTACACCATGTTGTGGTGGGGGAAACTTCTTATCTCTTTCCTCGTTGCGGAGATACTTTTTTTACAGTCTCACTCTCTCTGGATTGCAACAGGAGCTGGTCTCTTTGTTGTCTCCACCAGGCATCAATGGCTGAAGCTCCAACTGCCCCAACCGGCTGGCTTTGCCAGGGATACATCAGAAATCCCCAAGGAACTGAGGAGGAAATACAGGGGATGCCAATCAAGAGTAAAACGATGTGCGGAGAAAAGGAGGTGCAAGCCATGTTTTTTCATCGCAATGGGGAATGTGAGATCGCTGGCTAACAAGATGGACGAGCTAGCTGCACTAGTGAGGACCCAGAGAGAGTACAGTGCGAGCAGTGTGATGTGTTTCACGGAGACATGGCTCCACGAGGACATCACTGAGTTCAACGCAAGGGTGAACAGCTTTCAAACTGTTCGGGCAGACAGTGACTGCAAAGAGAGTGGCAAGTGTAAAGATAGGTGTCTTGCTATTCTTGTTAACAACAAGTGGTGCAACCATGGTCACATGATGTTTAAAGAGCGTGTGTGTAGCCTGGACATTGAACTGATGGCTCTGGGTCTCCGTCCATACTATATGCCCAGGGAATTCTCACACGCCATCGTGATGGTTGTTTATATTCCTCCGTCTGCCAACCAGCAGGTGTTACAAGCTACATAAAGTTCTGTGTGGATAACGTTGACCTTGAGGAGACAACACTGTTTCTCCAACAACAAGCCCTGAGCCACAAGTGACATGAAGGCCCTTCTCAACCAGAAGAAGAGGCCCTTCAGGAATGGTGACAGGGAGGAGGTGAAATGGGTGCAGAAAGACCTGAAGGCGAGACTGAGCCAGGGCAAGGACGACTACATGAGGAAGCTGGAGCTGAAACTTCAGCAGAACAACATGAGGGATGTCCGGAGCGGTATGAAGAGCATTACAGCCTAGAAGAAGACCAGTGGCCTGGGGAGGGAAAGCAATCAGGACAGGGCCAATGAGCTAAACTGTTTTTTAATAGATTTGATGGCAGAGCCTCTGCCCACCTACCCCCCTGCTCCCCAAAAGACTCTCCCCCTCAATCCCCCCCGGTCCACTTCCTCTGGCCTTTCTTTGCCATGCCTGACCATCAAGGCTGAGCAGGTGAGGAAGGAGCTGAGCAGACTCCGCCCAGGAAAAGCCATGGGTCCCAATGGTGTCAGCCCTAGGGTACTCAAGGCCTGTGCAAGCCAGTTGTGCGGAGTACTACAGCATATCTTCAACCTGAGTCTGAGCCTGGAGA
The DNA here is from genome assembly GCF_028641065.1 of Leucoraja erinaceus. NCBI lineage: Eukaryota > Metazoa > Chordata > Chondrichthyes > Rajiformes > Rajidae > Leucoraja > Leucoraja erinaceus. The sequence goes on from NC_073378.1 coordinate 70,320,562, forward strand.
GGGTTCCTGGATTGTGGTAGACATCCTGCCAGGTTACTGTACCAAAGAAGACGTGCCCAGCTGCTCCAATGACTACAGACCAATGACACTGACTTCACACATCATGAAGTCCCTGGAGAGGCTGGTGCGCACTCACCTGTGACCCCTGGGTAAACCCTACTTTTAGGAGGAGAGGAACACCCCTGTCCCCTGTTTCCATCAATGGTGTGGATGTGCAGTTTACCAGGGAGTACAAATGCCTTGGAGTGTACCTGGACAGTACACTGGATTGGTCCAGAAATGCTGAGGCCCTGGTGGTAGCCAGTGCCATCTTCTTTGCTGCCGTGTGCTGGGGCAGAAGGGTGAAGGCTGTGGACGCCAATAGGATGAGCAAACTCATCAGGAAGGCTATCTCCGTCCTGGGGATGGAGTTGGATTCATGGAAGGTGGGCCTGGAGGGGTGGATGCTCCTCAAACTGGGGAGCATCCTGGACAACACAGCTCACCCCTTCCATGACACACTGGTCAATCTGAGGCTTACTTTCAGCAACAGATTGGTCCCGCCAAGATGCAGCACAGAACGCCACAGGAGATCCTTCCTTCCTGTGGCTATCAAACTGCACAACTCCTCCCCCTTCTGTCGTGGGGTAGACTGACTCCCTCCATCCTCTTCCCCAATCTTTTCACATCCTTTCCAATCATCAGTTTAATTTCATTTCATGTCTTTTAAGCTTTTATGCCGGTTGGTAGATCAATTTCCCTCGTGGGAGAAATAAAGTTATATCGTATCGAATCGTATTGTATCATATCGTATAAGGTCATAAGGAATAGGAGAAGAATTAGGCCATTCGGCCAATCAAGTCTATTCCGCCATTCAATCATGGCTGATCTATCCCTCCTTTCTAACCCCATTCTCCTGCCTTCGCCTCATAACCTCTGACACCTTTACTAATCAAGAATTAGAACCAAGATACCTTTCAGCATAAAGATAAAGTCCTTGTTTATGGCAAGGACTATATCCACATATCAGACAGTATTTCCTCAATCAGTGAGCAGGGTTGCTTTACATCATTGTAGCATAATCTGTTTTTTTTATAGACAATAGACAACAGGTTCAGGAGTTTGGCCCTTCGAGCCAGCACCGCCATTCAATGTGATCAAGGCTGGTCATCCACAATCAGTACCCCACTCCTGCCTTCTCCCCATATCCCTTGACTCGGCTATCTTTAAGAGCTCTGTCTAGCTCTCTCTTGAAAGCATCCAGAGAAACAGCCTCCAGTGCCCTCAGAGGCAGAGAATTCCACAGACTCACAACTCTATGTGTGAAAAAGTTTTTCCTCATCTCCATTCTAAATGGCATACCCCTTATTCTTAAACTGTGGTCCCTGGTTCTGGACTTCTCCAACATCGGGAACATGATTCCTGCCTCTGGCGTGTTCAAAAGCATAATAATCTTATATGTTTCAATAAGATCTCCTCTCATCCTTCTAAATTCCAGAGTATACAACCTCTACTGGTCTACTGTACTTAAAATCATACTTCACTGAAAATGGAGTCGCAGCTAGATAGGCTAATGAAGAAGCCTTCATCGGGAAAATGATCACATCGATTTTATGTTTCTGTTATTGAAGATATTGCTGAGTACTGTGTTCAGTTTTGATCACCCTGCTGTAGGAAAGGTGTCATTAAGTTGGAAAGAGTGCAGAGAAGATTTACAATGGTGTTACCTAGGACCCGAGGGACTGAGTTATAGGGAGAGGTTGACAGGCTAAACCTTTATATTTTGTAAGGTAGGAGACCGAGGGGTGATCTTAACTTATATTACTAGAAGTCTGATCTTGACCGCTTTTGGCCCATGACGGGAAGAAGAAAGGAAGAGGAGGAGACAGTGGGCTGAGGGAGAGTTGGAAAGGGGAGGAGAAAGCAGGGATTACCTGAAATTGGAGAAGCCAATGTTCATACCGCTGGGGTGTAAACTACCCAAACAAATATGAGGTGTTGCTCCTTCAAAATGCGATGACCCTCACTCTGGCCATGGAGGAGGTCCAGGTCAGAAAGGTCGGATTCGGAATGGGAAGAGGAGTTGAAGTATTGAGCCACCGGGAGATTAGGTTGATTATTGCGAACTGAGTGGAGGGGTTGTGCAAAGCAATCGCCAAGCCTGCGCTTGGTCTCACTGAGGTTGATCATACGCTGATTAATCCAAACACATTTTTTTGGAAGTGGAAAGAAATAATAGAAAATGCATTTTTGCTACATGTCATTGTGGTATATATCATGTCTTGATTGGTGAATATGTTTAGTTTGTGACTTTATTTGAAGCAGAAATAATATGTGAATGCTTCATTGAGCATAATTCCGACTGGTAACTATGCACTTCGCCCGAGCACATTATCGCACGCGTCATGCAAGCCATCTTAAATGACCACATAAACTGTCATTTAGTAACTTAAAAAGCTGCCAAGGTTGCCCGGCTGACAACAGAGAAGAAAAAATTAAGTGAGAGCACTGCAAGGTGTATAATATTTTTGACAATGTCGTAGGCCTTTCTTACATATGCTGTCACAATGCACTGTAGTCTCTAAACAACCCTTCAGAAATTTTCCTTGCCCTCCATATCAGAATAATAGTGTTTTAAGCCAAGAACTCGACACTTGCACTGGCAATAAATAAATAAATAAATAAATAGATAAACGCAGCTTTCCAGCCCCTTATCCCATTGGCCACGCTCGGCTGTAAATCGGTGTCAATCTGGTGGACCTTCTTCCTCTAGTCGTGGGGGTGGGGGATTGGGAGGGGCCTCACAAGTGGAACAGCTTAGGACCTCTCTTCATCTAAATCCGGCCAAGCGTAGAAGGGGGATGTTTCTTGGCCATGATGGGTGAGTTGGGCCGAAAGACTGTTTACATACTGGATAACTCCATCACTCTATAAAAATTAAGAGTATTTTGAAATCAATTATCTTACTGAAACAGCACTGACGGCTTTTTATGTGTGAATTATAAAGGTTCACAGCTGACTGAGTAAAACGATTTCTACACTTTTGGTTTCTTGTTATTGGCCATATTGATAGGAAAAGGTCAGGGAAGATAATTTAATTTTAACCAATATATATTCTGGCTTCTATTTCTATTAAATGTTATTTGGATATAATGCGTATTCTGTTAAAGAAATTCACGGTGAACAATGTTTATGTTGGGAACATTGTAAGAACATTGCGAGATTATATTCCATGACATTCGTATGATTTATTGCATTGTGAATGACACAGAACAATGGCTCTTAACATTGTCAATATTTCATAAATTGAGCTTTTTATGGAACATGCAATTATATTCATAATTTACCTTGGTTGTGCATGGGAACTCTGTAACAATGTGGATGTGGAATTATTATCCATTTGCACATTCTAATGGATGAAAATACAAGCAATGATTTGTAATGCGTTGTTTAATATTCCTGGTGTGGACCTATTTCCATAAATAATAATGGGCAGTGCATTCCAGTTTTGAAGATAATGGCTTTGTGTGCCTGCATAAGCATTCTTGTCTAATTACATTTTCCAGGAAATGCTGCAGGGTGTAAAACTTTGGTGTTAGAATTGAACTGGATGATATTCAGGTATGAATGCTCAATGCAGTTGTTTTTCAGTTGTAATAGAATAGCTGATAACACAAATTTCCCAGTATTGAAAGTGAGAGTAAATTTATCTTCGGGGCATCAGCTGCCATTAGAAGCCCTACATTGTAAGACTGAAATATCGCAGATGGAGTTTAATGCTGATAAATGTGAGGTGCTATACCTTGGCAGGACAAATCAAAATAGGACGTACATGGTAAATGGTAGGGAATTGAAGAATACAGTTGAACAGGGGGATCTGGGAATAACCGTGCATAGTTCCTTGAAGGTGGAATCTCATATAGATAGGGTGGTAAAGAAAGCTTTTGGTATGCTAGCCTTTATAAATCAGAGCATTGAGTGAGTATAGAAGCTGGGATGTTATGTTAAAATTGTACAAGGCATTGGTGAGACCAAATCTGGAGTATGGTGTACAATTTTGGTCGCCCCCATTATTATAGGAAAAGGATGTCAACACTGGAGATAGAGACAAAGTACAGAAAGTGAGAGGAGATTTACTAGAAGCCCCTACATTGTGCCTGGGTTTCAAGCTGATAAAACTAAGTTACAGAGTAAGGGGGGTTGAATAAGTTAGGTCTTTATTCTCTGGAGGGCAGAAGGGGGGGGGGGGACTTGAAAGAGGTCTTTAAAATGATGAGAGGGATAGACAGAGTTGATGTGGACAAGCTTTTCCCTTTGAGAATAGGGAAGATTCAAACACGAGGACATGACTTCAGAATTAAGGGACAGAAGTTTAGGGGTAACATGAGGGGGAACTTCTTTACTCAGAGAGTGGTAGCAGTGTGGAATGAGCTTCCAGTGGTAGTGGTGGAGGCAGGTTCATTGGTATCATTTAAAAATAAATTGGATAGGCATATGGATGAGAAGGGAATGGAGGGTTATGGTATGAGTGCAGGCAGGTGGGACTAACGGAAAATAATTGTTCGGCACGGACTTGTAGGACCGAGATGGCTTGTTTAAGTCCTGTAATTGTTATATGGTTATATGGTTATTGTATTGCAAAACCTCAAAATAGTTTTGTGCAAGGGTAAGCTGTATTCTATTTTTTTATGGTGAATTGCAGATGATTCGGAGGACTGATAGCAAATAAGTTAAACATTCTTTAAAGAATCACTTTAAACAATACCTTTTAAGATGCACTGTTAAAAGTTGATATTACATAGAAATATAGAAACATAGAAAATACGTGCAGCAGGAGGCCATTCGGCCCTTTGAGCCAGCACCACCATTCATTGTGATCATGGCTGATCGTCCCCAATCAATAACCTGTGCCTGCCTTCTCCTCATATCCCTTCATTCCACTAGCCCCTAGAGCTCTATCTAACTCTCTCTTAAATCCATCCTGTGATTTAGCCTCCTCTGCCCTCTGTGGCAGGGAATTCCACAAATTCACAACTCTCTGGGTGAAAAGTTTTTCTCACCACAGTTTCAAATGGCCTCCCCTTTATTCTAAGACTGTGGCCTCGCCCAAAATTGGGAACATTTTTCCTGCATCTAGCTAGTCCTGTCCTTTTATAATTTTCTATGTTTCTATAAGATCCCCCCTCAGCCTTCTAAACTCCAGTGAATACAAGCCTAGTCTTTTCAATCTTTCCTCATATGACAATCCCGCCATCCCAGGGATCAATTTCGTGAACCCACGCTGCACTGCCTCAATCACAAGGATCACTCAAATTAGGAGACCAAAACTGGACGCAATGCTCCAGATGCGGTCTTACCAGAGCCCTATACAACTGCAGAATAACCTCTTTACTCCTATACTGAAATCCTCTTGTTATGAATGCCAACATTCCATTAGCTTTCTTCACTGCCTGCTGCACCTGCACGCCAACTTTCAATGACCGATGTACAAGGTCACCCAGGTCTCGCTGTACCTCCCCCTTACCTAACCTAACCCCATATTTGGCCTTTATTCTTCTGCCAGATCTTTGGAAAGGTTATTCAATTAGGTCTCCTTGACAAAAGCTGTTCTGAATGCTTTGTTTAAGATGTTCTGCAGAGGACCCAAACCCTTAAGCGAATACAGATGTTACTGCAGACCAAGTGCGGAACTCGCTATCAAAACATGGAGGGGGACGGACACACACACACACACACACACACACACACCCACCACACACACACCACCCCACACACCCACACACCCCACCCCCCCCCACCCCCCCCCCCCCACCCACCCCCCCCCCCCCCCCCCCCCCCCTCCCCCCCACCACCCCCACCCCCCCAACCCCCCCCCCCCCCCCCCCCCCCCCCCCCCCCCCCCCCCCCCCCCCACCCACCCCCCCCCCCCCCCACCCCCACACACTCCCCCCCCCCCCCCCCGGAGGCTAAATCCAGCACTAAATGCAACTAAACTCTACCTGTCCCACCGGGTTAACTACAGCCCTGTCTGGACTGACCGGATACCACACTGGTCATATTTCCCACAAGTTTCAGGAAGGGCTGTAGGCTCACCTGGTGGGACAGGCAGAGTTGAGCTGGATTCAGCGTAGCTGGCTGTGGGCCTGGGGGCACCGCGCCCGTCTGATTCCCGACCAAAGATCCTATAGCGGAGGATCTTTGCTGCCAGCCTCTCTGGCCACCCGTTGGGTGGGTGGGTGGGGGGGTGGGGGGCACTCGGGACAGCGCCAGAGACCCAGCCGGGATCGATCCTGGCTGCGGATGAAGCGCAGGTCTGTGCCGCATCTCCCTACTCCAATCACCGCAATCTATCCTCAGTCCCACACCACCCCCCCCCGAATCCTCCCTCCCTCCAATCATCGCGCTGCATCATCATGTCCCACCCCCATTGCCTGCTGACCGATGTCTCTCTCGTCCAATCGGCGCCCTCGATCATCAGTCCAACCCCCATTGTCTCGCAGAAAGCTTTAAAATCTGGATCACAAAAACCTTGGGGGGGGGGGGGATGTCCCCCACCTCTCAAAACATTGGGGGGGACATGTCCCCTATGCCCCCCCCCCCCGGTTGTCCCCCCCTGCTGCAGACAAAGAAGGAATTTAAAAAAAAAACACAAATTGCTGGAGTAACTTGGCAGGTCAGACAGCATCACTGGAGAACATGAATAGGTGATGTTTCTGGTCAGGGACCTTCCTCAGAGCTTTCTTCAGTCGGAAGAAGGCTCCATATTTAAAACATCACCTATCCATGTTCTCCTGGGAAGCTGCCCGACCTGGGTTCAATCCGGACTATGGGTGCTTGTTTGTATAGAGTTTACACCTTCTCCCCATGACTTGCGTGACCTTTCTCCAGGAAGATCTGATTTCCTCACACTCCAGAGGCGTTTAGGTTTGTAGGTTAATTGGCTCGGTTTAATTGTAAATTGTCCCAAGTGTGTGGAATAGTGCTCGTGTGAGGTGATCACTGGACTTGGTGGGCCTGGTATCTCTAAATTCAAAACTCTAATCTCAAAACTTTTCATAGTTTGCAGGATAATGATGCACAAGAATGAGGGACAATAGACTTGAAGTTGGATGACCATCCACCAGTTATCGGAATCATGAGCTGGTAACAAACTAGTGGAGGAACTGAATAGGTCTCAAACTAAAAGGACAATAATTCCTTTCAGCTTGCAGGTGCTGCTCAACCCAACTGAGTTCTTCCAGCAGACTTCAAATTCCAGCATCTGCAGTCTCTGGTATCTCTCTCGGGATCACGCTGAAAATAATGTAGCAGCACATCAAACATGAGTAAGATGAAAGGCACTATAAAGGGAAGGTGTACTGTATATTTCGTTTTCCTTCTTTACCATTTTACATTTTTATTCATATGCATTCCCATTGCATCTTTTGAAAATAATGTTTAATAGCACAATTCAAAGAAGAGCAAGGTAGACACAAAATACTGGACTAACTCAGCGGGTCAGGCAACATCTCTGGAGAGAAGGAATCGGCAATGTTTCGGGTCCAGACCCTTCTTCAGACTAATGTCAGGGGAAGGGGCGGTACAAAGATAGAATGTAGGCGAGTACTGACTAGTGGGAGAATTGGGAAGGGGAAGAGGATGGAGAGAGAAAACAAGGGCTATCTGGTTAGAGAAGTCAATGTTCATACCGCTGGGGTGTAAACGACCCAAGCAAAATATGAGGTGCTGTCCCTCCAATTTGCGGTGGGCCTCACTCTAACAATGGAGGAGGCCCAGGACTGAAAGTTCAGATTGGGAATGGGAGGGGGAGTTGAAGTACTGAGCCACCGGGAGATCAGGTAGTTTAAGACGGACTGAGCGCAGGTGTTCAATGAAAGTTAAGACGGACTGAGCAGAGTTGTTAAGTGAAATCATAGAAACATAGAAAATAGGAGCAGGAGTAGGCCATTCGGCCCTTCGAGCCTGCACTGCCATTCAATATGAACATGGCTGATCATCCCACTCAGTATCCTGTACCTGCCTTCTCTCCATACCCCTTTAGCCACAAGGGCCACATCTAACTCCCCCTTAAATATAGCCAATGAATTGGCCTCAACTACCTTCTGCGGGAGAGAATTCCAGAGATTCACCACTCTCTGTGTGAAAAATGTTTTCCTCATCTCGGTCCTAAAAGATTTCCCCCTTATCCTTAAACTGTGTCCCCTTGTTCTGGACTTCCCCAACATCGAGAACAATCTTCCTGCATTTAGCCTGTCCAACCCCTTAAGAATGTTGTATGTTTCTATAAGATCCCCCCCTCAATCTTCTAAATTCTAGCGAGTACAAACCAAGTCTATCCAGTCTTTCTTCATATGAAAGTCCTGACATCCCAGGAATCAGTCTGGTGAACCTTCTCGCTACTCCCTCTATGGCAAGAATGTCTTTCCTCTGATTAGGAGACCAAAACTGTATGCAATACTCCAGGTGTGGTCTCACCAAGACCCTGTACAACTGCAGTAGAACCTCCCTGCTCCTATACTCAAATCCTTTTGCTATGAATGCTAACATACCATTCACCTTCTTCACTGCCTGCTGCACCTGCATGCCTACTTTTAATGACTGGTGTAACATGACACCCAGGTCTCGTTGCATCTCCCCCGTTCCTAATCGGCCACCATTCAGATAATAATCTACTTTCCTGTTTTTGCCATCCCCAACTTCACATAATACTGCATCTGCCATGCATTTGCCCACTCACCCAGCCTATCCAAGTCACCTTGCAGCCTCCTAGCATCCTCCTCACAGTTAACACTGCCCCCCAGCTTCGTGTCATCCGGAAATATGGTGATGTTGCATTCAATTCCCTCGTTCAAATCATTAATATTCATCGTAAATAGCTGGGGTCCCAGAACTGAGCCTTGCGGTACCCCACTAGTCATTGCCTGTCATTGTGAAAAGGACCCATTTACTCCTACTCTTTGCTTCCTGTCTGCCAGCCAGTTCTCTATCCACATCAATACTGAACCCCCAATACCATGTGCTTTAAGTTTGTATACTAATCTCTTATGTGGGTCCTTGTCGAAAGCCTTCTGAAAGTCCAGATATAACACATCCACTGGTTCTCCCTTATCCACTCTACTAGTTACATCCTCGAAAAATTCTATAAGATTTCGTCAGACATGATTTACCCTTCATAAATCCATTATGACTTTGTCCAATGATTTCACCACTTTCCAAATGTGCTGCTATCCCATCTTTAATAACTGAATGTAGCAGTTTCCCCACTACCGACATTAGACTAACTGTAATTCCCCATTTTCACTCTCCCAGCCTTTTTAAAAAAGTGGTGTTACATTAGCTACTCTCCAATCCTCAGGAACTACTCCAGAATCTAAAGAATTTTGAAAAATTATCACTAATGCATCCACTATTTCTGGGGCTACTTCCTTAAGTACTCTGGGATGCAGCCTATCTGGCCCTGGGGTTTTATCGGCCTTTAATCCATTCAATTTACCCAACACCACTTCCCGGCTAACCTGAATTTCACTCAGTTCCTCCATCTCATTTGACTCCCGGCCCCTGCTATTTCCAGCAGATTATTTATGTCTTCCTTAGTGAAGACAGAACCAAAGTAGTTATTCAATTGGTCTGCCATGTCCTTGTTCCCCATGATCAATTCACCTCTTTCTGACTGCAAGGGACCTACATTTATTTTAACTAATCTTTTTCTCTTCACATATCTATGAAAGCTTTTGCAGTCAGTTTTTATATTCCCCGCCAGTTTTCTTTCATAATCTATTTTCCCTTTCCTAATTAAACCCTTTGTCCTCATCTGCTGGTCTCTGAATTTTTCCCAGTCCTCTGGTGGGCTGCTTTTTCTGGCTAATTTGTACATTTCATCTTTTGTTTTGATACTATCCGTGATTTCCCTTATAATCCACGGATGCACTACCTTTCCTGATTTATTTTTTTGCCAAACTGGGATGAACAATTGTTGTATTCAAGAAGGAACTGCAGATGCTGGAAGATCGAAGATACACAAAAATGCTGGAGAAACTCAGCGGGTGCAGCAGCATCTATGGAGCGAAGGAAATAGGCGATGTTTCGGGCCAAAACCCTTCTTTCTATTGCGTTAATCTGCTCTCTAGCCAGCTGGTGGGGGGGGGGGGGGGGGGGGGGGAGGGGGGGGGGGGAATAGAAGGAAGGAAGTAAAAAGGGAGGAGGAGCCCGAGGGCGGAGGGGATGGGAGGAGACAGCTCGAGGGTTAAGGAAGGTGAGGAGGCAAAACTGGGACAATTCAACATTCATGCCACCGGACGCAAGCAACCCAGGCGGAATATGAGGTGGTGTTCCTCCAATTTCCGGTGATGCTCACTCTGGCAATGGAGGAGACCCAGCACAGGGAGGTCGGATTGGGAATGGGAGGGCTGAGCCACCGGGAGTTCAGTTAGGTTATTGAGGACTGAGCGGACGTGTTCGGCGAAACGATCGCCCAACCTCCGCTTAGTCTCCCCTCTTAGTTAATTGCTGTAGTTCATCCATGCAGTCTTTAAATGCCTTCCATTGCATATCCACCATCAACCCATTAAGAATCAATCGCCAGTCTATCTTAGCCAATTCACGTCTCACACCCTCAAAGTTACCTTTCTTTAAGTTCAGGACCCTTGTTTCTGAATTAACGATGTCACTCTCCATCCTAATGAATAACTCAACCATATTATGGTCAATCTTGCCCAAGGGGCCACGCACAATAAGACTGCTAACTAACCCTTCCTCATTACTCAATACCCAGTCTAGAATAGCCTGCTCTCTCGTTGGTTCCGCTACATGTTGGTTTAGAAAACTATCCCGCATACATTCCAAGAAATCCTCTTCCTCAGCACCCTTGCCAATTTGATTCACCCAATCTATATGTAGATTGAAGTCACCCATTATAACTGTTTTACCTTTGTTGCATGCATTTCTAATTTCCCATTTGATGCCATCCCCAACTCCACTACTACTGTTAGGTGGCCTGTACACAACTCCCACTAGCATTTTCTGCCCCTTAGTGTTCGCAGCTCTACCCATATCGATTACACATCCTCAAAGCTAATGTCCTTCCTTTCTATTGCGTTAATCTGCTCTCTAGCCAGCAATGCTACCCCACCTCCTTTCTCTTTCCGTCTATCCCTGCTGAATATTGAATATCCCTGGATGTTCAGCTCCCAGCCTTGGTCACCCGGGAGCCATATCTCCGTGATCCCAACTATATCACAGTCATTAATAGCTATCTGCACATTCAACTCATCCACCTTATTACGAATGCTCCTTGCATTGAGACACAAAGCCTTCAGGCTTGTTATTACAACATTCTTACCCCTTATACTAATATGCTGAAAAGTGGCCCTTTTTGATTTTTCCCCTGGATTTTCCGGCTTGCCGCTTTTACTTTTCACCTTGCTACCTATTTGCTTCTACCCTCATTTTACACCCCTCTGTCTCTACGCTCACACATTTAAGAAACCCTTTCCCTTTAACTCCATCCTCCTCTATCCCATTCGACACCCCACCCCCCTTATTCAGTTTAAAACCACCCATGTAGCAGTGGCATACCTGCCTGCCAGAATGCTGGTCCCACACCTGTTATGATGCAATCCGTCCCTTTTGTACAGTTCCCCCTTACCCCAAAACAGATCACAGTGATCTAAGAATCTAAATCCCTGCCCCGTGCACCAGTTCCTCAGCAACATGTTCAGGTCCCGTATCTCCCTGTTCCTGCTCTCGCCAGCACGAGGAACTGGAAGCAATCCGGAGATAACAACCCTGGAGGTCCTGCTTTTCAGCATTTTTCCAAGCTCTCTAAAGTCACGCTGCAGAATATTCATCCCCTTCTTTCCGACATTGTTTGTGCCGACATGCACTACCACTTCCGGATGTTCACCTTCGCCCTTGAGGATTTTCTGCACTCTGTCCGTGAGATCCTGGATCTTGGCACCAGGAAGGCAGCACACCATCCTCGCATCCCGTCTGTTGCCGCAGAAACCCCTGTCCGTACCTCTCACAATGGAGTCTCCCACTACAATGGCATTGCTTGCCTTAGGCCTTTTTGGTTTTGGCTCAACAGCCCTATTCGCATCGCAAGCCAGTCCGCCGCTCAGTGTAAACACGTCTTCTGTCCCGACAGCGTCTAAGTGAGTGAACCTGTTCACAAGAGGTACAACACCCGGGGACATTGGCATTCCATGCTTCCCTCCCTTTCTCACTGTCTCCCACCTTCTCTCTTCCAGTGCCTTAAGTGTAACAATCTTACTGTAGGACTTGTCAAGGAACAACTCCGTTTCTCGGATGAACCGGAGGTCATCCACTTGCTTCTCCTGTTCCCCAACACGGCCCTTCAGGAGCTCTACCTGGATGCTCTTCTCACATTTGTAGCAGCCAGAGGCACCAGCAGTGTCCTTGACCTCCGACATACTGCAAGCATCGCACTGAATCAGCTTGCCTGACATCTCCTTCTTTCGCCTCTACCTCTGAAGCGTATTGCATGGTCTCCTCTCCTCAGCCTCCTCGCCGAAGACTCACACTTTACTCACATGGCACTTCCCTCACAAGGCTGCCTCCTCACTACCACTCCCTAAGAGCAGTCTTGCTTAAATTGACTGATAAATTGCCTGATTTACCAATTTACAAACCAAATTCCTCAGTTTTCAACTGTTTTCCCGGCACTGACTCACTTCTCTCCTCCAACTCGGGCTAGAGCCAATCAGTCTTATCTCTTGCTAATCGCTTCCTGCTGTTGCTCCCAAATCTTCAGCAGTTCTGAGTAAAGTCTGCCTGTGCTTGGCCTCTACTTTTCAACTGTTTTCACCCCTCCGACTCACTTCTCTCCTCCCACTCGGGCTAGAGCCAATCAGTCTTATCTCTTGCTAATCTCCTCCTGCTGTTGCTCCCAAATCTACAGCAGTTCTGAGTCAATCTGAATCCCTCCCGTGACATCAGTCTGAAGAAGGGTATGGACCTGAAACATTGCCCATTCCTTCTCTCCAGAGATTGCCTGATCCGCTGAGTTACTCCAGCATTTTGTGTCTACCTTCGATTTAAACCTGTCTTACCCAATATTTACCTTATAACCAATAACAAAACATACTGATTATTGCATTGTTGTTTCTGGGTGTGTGCTGTACTTAAATTATCAGCAAGATTTTTAAAAGGAAATGCCTTTGGAATTTCCTTAGTTCATGAATGGTTGTAAATAAATGAAAGCTCTTTTTTTGTGTAAAATACCTTACACAGCATGAGATGTTTCACAGGATCATTCTTGTGACTATGAATCTATGAATCAACAACTATTATATGGTGTTAATCTTCAGCTGTCAACGGTATCCCTGAAGAAGGAACAATAGTCTCCAGACCAGCAATGAACATATTTATTTATCCCTTCTATCACTAACAGAATGGAGACCTTCCACCCCATGGCGTTTAGGAGGATAGATTGATTTAGTTCACTAAATGGAGCACATGGAGTTCGAATGAGTAGGAATGAGTAGGAATATGTGATGAGCAGGGGTCCGCTGTCTGGAATGTGCTGGAGTATCCAGACTTATTGGCCTTAGCATTGGATATTATTGAATTTCCATGTGGAGCAAAAACTGATCTCTGTCACTACTCCTAAATGTGCAAATGATGGTAACCATGTGGTAATCTTACCTACCACTTTTACTCCAAGATAATTGTAAGAGCTTTCCTGATGCAAGCTGTCGGTACAGTTTGTAAGTATGCAACTCCTGCTGTGAGGCTAGTGTAGCTTGCAGCCTGAAAGAACCAATGTCAGGTGGATATGTGCAAGCGCATAGTTAGTTGCCCCTGTCCAGGCCAAATTTTAGTTGCCTGTGGGCTTGTTGTTGTCTGCCCATGTACAGGCTTGAATGTAGATGCACATGGTAGGTTTGATTCTGTGACCCCATGTGGGGGTCTGGAGTTAGCTGCAAAGGCCATTTCTGAGCCATGTGCAGACCTGAGTATATTTTCCACATTATCAGCCCGGGATGATCTAATTATCCTCCCAGAGACAGCCTTGGGTTTGTGTGAACAAGCGTTAGCAAAGAAATTCCCCAAAGAACAGATGACTTTCACAAATTAGTGGAACCCTGTGGGTAATCCAAAGTAAGCTGCTGTAAAAAATCAAAATGTTGCAAATGTTCAACAGTTCAGGCAGGGAAAGAAACAGCAGATAGTAGTTCTAGTTTAGAGATCCAGTGCTGAATCAAGCCCTTTGGCCCATTGAGCCCACGCGATGACATCACAGGAAGAACGTGCAAGCACCACACGCACAGTATCCGAGGTCAGAATCGAACCAGGGCCTCTGGCACTCTGAGGCAGTAGCTCGACTAGCTGTGTTACTGCGCCACCAAACCACTTTACTATGGTGCATTTGGTGCTCCTGATGTGATTTCCACTGAATTAAAGAAACTAAAAAAGGAGCTGATTATCAACTTCAGAAGGACACATAAACCTGGAATACGCTCCAATCTTTATCAACGGGGGCAGTGTGGAGAGAGTGTCCAGCTTTAGGTTTCTGGGCACACACATTTCAGAGGACCTCACATGGTCCACCATTTATCCCCAGAGCTATAGGTGCTCTGAAGCGTCCCTGCTGAGTGCCCCCCCCCCCATGAACTGTCTCCCTCAGGTGGTCACGTCGCACATCGACCCGGCACTGACCTATTTGCACTTTATACTGCTTTAACTGTGGTTTTTTTTTAAATCTTGGTTCCCTGGGTGTTTAAATTTTTAGCTAATTAAGTTATTACGTCGGATGGAAGCTGCATGCCAAATCTCATTGTACCTCTGTGCAATGACAATAAAAAGATATTATTATTATTATTAAAAGTAGTTTGGGTGACCTATATTTAGTTTGAGAGGGTTACTCTGAACTTCCAAATGCCTGTAAACCTAATTCGCTATTTGGCTTTTTATTGACTAAGGTTTATCATCTAATCTCCTGGCAAGCACATTACAGCCCTTAGGGTCCAACACTAAATTCAATAATTTCAGATAACCAGACGTTCAGGTTTGTATTGGATCAGCTCTAATAAAAGACCATCAATTTAAACACTAATTATGCTGTTATCTCTCCACATATGCTCCTTTCCTCATTGTACTTGCAGCATTCTCTATTTTATTTCAGATTTTCAACATCTGTTGTGTTTTGCTTCACTGGTATTATGTAACTCACATTTCCAGCATGTGTTTCTTGCGCATTTATCTGCTTTGATTTCAGATTCAGATTCAATTTTAATTGTCATTGTCAGTGTACAGTACAGAGACAACAAAATGCATTTAGCATCTCCCTGGAAGAGCGACATAGCAAACAATTTGAATAAATAATAATAAATGTCCATGGGGGGGGGGGGGGTGGGGTGGTGATTGGCAGTCACTGAGGTACGTTGTTTAGTAGAGTGACAGCCGCCGGAAAGAAGCTGTTCCTCGACCTGCTGGTTCGGCAACGGAGAGACCTGTAGCGCCTCCCGGATGGTAGGAGGGTAAACAGTCCATGGTTGGGGTGAGAGCAGTCCTTGGCGATGCTGAGCACCCTCCGCAGACAGCGCTTGCTTTGGACAGACTCAATGGAGGGGAGCGAGGAACCGGTGATGCGTTGGGCAATTTTCACCACCCTCTGCAATGCCTTCCGGTCGGAGACAGAGCAGTTGCCATACCATACTGTGATGCAGTTGGTAAGGATGCTCTCGATGGTGCAGTGGTAGAAGTTCAGCAGGATCTGAGGAGACAGATGGACCTTCTTCAGTCTCCTCAGGAAGAAGAGACGCTGATGAGCCTTCTTGATCAGAGTAGAGGTATTGTGGGTCCAAGAGAGGTCATCGGAGATGTTGACTCCCAGGAACCTGAAGCTAGAAACACGTTCCACCTCTGTCCCGTTAATGTGGATGGGGGTGTGCGTGCCACCTCTGGACTTCCTGAAGTCTACAATGAGCTCCTTGGTCTTCTTGGAGTTAAGGGCCAGGTTGTTGTCAGCGCACCATGCTGCTAAGTGCTGGACCTCCTCCCTGTAGGCCAGCTCATCGTTGTTGCTGATGAGGCCAATCACCGTTGTATCATCTGCATACTTGATGATGGTGTTAGTACCATGTACAGGTGTGCAGTCATAGGTGAAGAGGGAGTAGAGGAGGGGGCTCAGCACACAGCCCTGTGGAACTGTGTTCAGGGTGAGGGTTGAAGAGGTGTGCTTGTCTAACCTCACAGACTGGGGTCTGTAGGTTAGAAAGCCCAGTATCCAGTTGCAGAGGGAGGGGTCGATGCCCAGGTTACCGAGTTTGGTGATCAGTTTTGATGGTATAATGGTGTTGAAAAACTCCAATTTGTTTCCTTCTATTCCCACTCCTTCAATTTCAATTTGACAACGTTCCACATGGTAGGCTGCCCTGGAAGGTTAGATCCCATGGGATCCAAGGAGAGATAGTAGAATGGATAGAAAATTGGCTTTGTGGAAGGAAGCAGAGGGTGATAGAGGTTTTTAAACAGGAGGCCTGTAACTAGTGGTGTGCCTCAGGGTTCGGTGCTGGACCCATTGCTGCTTGTCATCTATAGAAATAATTTGGACGAAAACATACAACATGCAGATGACACTAAAGTGGGTGGTTTTGTAGATAGTGAAGATGGTTGTCAAATATTGCAGCAAAATCTTACTTGGCTGGCCAGCTAGGCTGAGGTGTACTGGAAGGAACTACAGAGGCTGGTTTAAACCAAAGACAGATACCAAATGCTAGAGTAATTCAGCAGGCTAGACAGCATCTCTGCAGAGTAGGAATGGTTCACCCAGTTACTCCAGCATTTAGTGTCTATCTTCAGTTGGGCTGATGAATAGTTGATCTAATTTAATATAGAGAAATGTGAGGTTTTGTATCTTGGACTCTGATAATGGTAGGGTTCAGAGGGGTGTTATAGAGCAGAGCGATCAAGCTGTACAGACACATAGTTCCTTGAAAGCGACAGGAACATACGTAGGGTAGCCATAAAAGCTTTCACCAGTCAGAGTATTGAATATACTGTAGAGGTTTGGAGGTCATGTTACTGTTTTATAAGATACTAGTCTAAGTGGGACCCATTGGGTCCCATTCTCACACGGGAGGCCTGGTCCCCCAACGCAATATTCCACCACTCACCCATAGCCCCCAATTGCGTAGGTGTGGCTGATGGATTTCCATTGTGACGCTCCTGATCCCCCCTCACTACCCACACTCCGACCCTTGTCATTTCCCCCCCCCCCTACCCCCCCACGTACTCACCCAAATCCCCCCTCAACCCGCCCCCCCCCCCATCCACTTAGCGGCTCTCCAGCGGCACAGCAATTCCCGCCAATTGGGTTCCCATTGTGACGTAGAACATGCAGGCATTACTGCGCAGGCACAGCTGGCGGGCATGGCAAGTGGAAACATTTTTTATTAAAGCTTAAAATGTGAATAACTCTTAAAATATAACAACAATTTAAATGGTAAAGATAAGATTGATTCAGTTCACTTCTTTCTTGTTGTGTCTCTTGCTGTGTTCTGCTGCTCACTGCCTCTTGATGTCAGAGGCAGTGAGCCAGAGCCCGGCCCCCTCAATCCCCCCACTCTCACTCCTCACTTTCCCAGGATTTCGAGGTTGCAGCAGTCAGCGCCACAGTTGGCCAGGCTCTGAACTCCGGGCCGCCTCCGCACACTGGGCCGCCTTCGGGACGGACGGCTTCAGGAATCACTCACTGATTCCCGGCTTCTGGACTCACTCACTGACTCACGGCTTCTGGACTCACTCACTGACTCACGGCTTCTGGACTCACTCACTGACTCACGGCTTCTGGACTCAGCCCGGCCTCTGGGGATTTTATTCTCCTCGCCCCGGTGATTGACAGTGGATGCCGGAAGGGGCATTGCCGTCCTGTCGACTGACAGGAGAGAAGACCAACCATTACAAAGGTAATGCCACTATGGTGATGGGGGATTTTAATATGCAAGTAAACTGGGAACATCAGGTTGGTTCAGGACCCAAAGAAAGAGAGTTTGTAGAATGCCTCTGAGATGGATTCTTAAAGCAGCTTGTAATGGAGCCAACCAGAGAAAGGGCAATTCTGGATGTAGTGTTGTCCAATGAACCAGATATGATAAGATAACTTGAGGTAAAGGAACTGTTTGGAGGTAGTGATCATAATATGATTAGTTTTAATCTAAAATTTGAGAAGGAGAATGTTAAATCGGAAGTGTCAGCGATGCAGCTGAAAAAAGGGGACTATGAAGGCATAAGAGGGGAGCTGGCCAAGGTAGACTGGAAAGGGATCCGCGCAGGAATTATGGTGGAACAGCAATGGCAGGAATTTCTGGGCATAATCTGGAAGAAGCAGGATCATTTCATTCCAAAAAGGAAGAAAGATTCTAAGGGGAGTAGGAGGCAACCATGGCTGACAAGAGAAGTTAGGGATAGAATAAATCTAAAAGAAAATATGTATAACACAGCAAAGAGTAGCCGGAAGCCAGAGGATTGGGAAACTTTCATAGGACAACAGAAGGAAACAAAACGGGCAATACGGGATGAAAAGATGAAGTACGAAGGGAAGCTGGCCAGGAATATAAAGAAGGACAGTAAAAGCTTCTTTAGATATGTTAAGAGAAAAAGAGAAGCAAAGTCAAATGTGGGTCCCTTGAAGGCAGACATGGGTGAAATTATTATGGGCAACAAGGAAATGGCAGAAGAGTTGAAAAGGTACTTCGGATCTGTCTTCACTAAGGAAGACACAAACAATCTCCCAGATGTACTGGAGGACAAAGGATCTAAGGGGGTAGAGGAACTGAAATAAATTTTCATTAGGTGAGAAATAGTATTGGGTAGGCTAATGGGACTGAAGGATGATAAATCCCCTGGGCCTGATGGTCTGCATCCCAGGGTCCTCAGGGAGGTGGCTCTAGAAATAGTGGCTGCATTTGTGATAATTTTCCAATGTTCAATAGATTTAGGATCAGTTCCTGTGGATTGGATGATAGCTAATGCTATCCCACTTTTCATGAAAGGAGCGAGAGAGAAAACAGGGAATTACAGACCAATTAGCCTGACCGGTGGTGGGAAAGATGCTGGAGTCAATTATTAAAGAGGTACTAATGGGGCATTTGGATAGCAGTAAAAGGATTAGTCCAAGTCAACATGGATTTATGAAAGGGAAATCATGCTTGACTAATCTTCTGGAATTTTTTGAGGATGTGACAAGTAAAATGGTTGAAGGGGTGCAAGGGATGTAGTGCATCTAGACTTTCAGAAAATCTTTGATAAGGTCCCGCACGTGAGACTGGTGACTAAAATTAGAGCACATGGTATTGGGGGTAAGGTGTTGACATGGATAGAAAATTGGTTGGCAGACCAGAAGCAAGAGTAGGAGTGAACGGGTCCTTTTCAGAAAGGCAAGCAGTGGCGAGTGGAGTGCCGCAAGACACCGGTCACTGAAAGCTGGCTTACAGGAACAGCAGGCTGTGAAGAAAGCTTATGGAATGTTGGCCTTCATAACATGAGGATTTCAGTATAGCAGTAAAGAGGTTCTTCAGCAGTTGTATAGGGCTCTGGTTCTGTACAGTTTTGGTCTCCTAATTTGAGGAAGGACATCCTTGTGATTGAGGCAGTACAGCGTAGGTTCCCGAGATTGATCCCTGGGATGGCGGGACTGTCATATGAGGAGAGATTGAAATTACTAGGCTTGTATTCACTGGAGTTTAGAAGGATGAGGTGTTATCTTATAGAAGCATTTAAAATTATAAAAGGACTGTACAAGCTAGATGCTGGAAAAATGTTTCCAATGGGGGGCGAGTCCAGAACAAGGGGCCACAGCCTTAGAATAAAGGGGAGGTCATTTAAGACTGAGGTGAGAAGAAACCAGTTTAGCCGGGAAATGGTGTTGGATAAATTGAATGGATTAAAGGCCGATAAATCAAATGGGGCAGATGGGCTGCATCCCAGAGTACTTAAGGAAGTAGCCCCAGAAATAGTGGATGCATTAGTGACAATTTTTCAAAACTCTTTAGATTCTGGAGTAGTTCCTGAGGATTGGAGGGTAGCTAATGTAACCCCACTTTTTAAAAAGGGAGGGAGAGTGAAAACGGGGAATTACAGACCAGAGTCGAATTCGGTAGTGGGGAAACTGCTAGAATCAGTTATTAAAGATGGGATAGCAGCACACTTGGAAAGTGGTGAAATCATTGGACAAAGTAAGCATGGATTTATGAAAGGTAAGTCATGTCTGACGAATCTTATAGAATTTTTCGAGGATGTAACTAATAGAGTGGATAAGGGAGAACCAGTGCATGTGTTATATCTGGACTTCCAGAAAGCTTTCGACAAGGTCCCACATAAGAGATTAGTATACAAACTTAAAGCACACGGTATTGGGGGTTCAGTATTGATGTGGATAGAGAACTGGCTGGCAAACAGGAGGCAAAGAGTAGGAGTAAATGGGTCCTTTTCACAATGGCAGGCAGTGACTAGTGGGGTACCGCAAGGCTCAGGACTGGGACCCCAGCTATTTACAATATATATTAATGACTTGGACGAGGATAATTGAATGCAACATCTCCAAGTTTGCGGATGACACGAAGCTGGGGGGCATTGTTAGCTGTGAGGAGGATGCTAGGCAGCTGCAAGGTGAATTGGATAGGCAGGGTGAGTGGGAAAATGCATGGCAGATGCAGTATAATGTGGATAAATGTGAGGTTATCCACGTTGGTGGCAAATACATGAAAGTAGACTATTATCTGAATGGTGGCCGATTAGGAAAGGTCGAGATGCAACGAGACCTGGGTGTCATGATACATCAGTCATTGAAAGTAGGCATACAGGTGCAGCAGGCAGTGAAGAAAGCGAATGGTATAACCATATAACAATTACAGCACGGAAACAGGCCATCTCGGCCCTACAAGTCCATGCCGAACAAATTTTGTTCCCCTTAGTCCCACCTGCCTGCACTCGTACCATAACCCTCCATTCCCTTCTCATCCATATGCCTATCCAATTTATTTTTAAATGATACCAATGAACCTGCCTCCACCACTTCCACTGGGAGCTCATTCCACAACGCCACCACTCTCTGCGTAAAGAAGTTCCCCCTCATATTACCCCTAAACTTCTGTCCCTTAATTCTGAAGTCATGTCCTCTTGTTTGAATCTTCCCTATTCTCAAAGGGAAAAGCTTGTCCACATCAACTCTGTCTATCCCTCTCATCATTTTAAAGACCTCTATCAGGTCCCCCCTTAACCTTCTGCGCTCCAGAGAATAAAGACCTAACTTATTCAACCTATCTCTGTAACTTAGTTGTTGAAACCCAGGCAACATTCTAGTAAATCTCCTCTGTACTCTCTCTATTTTGTTGACATCCTTCCTATAATTTGGCGACCAAAATTGTACACCATACTCCAGATTTGGTCTCACCAATGCCTTGTACAATTTTAACATTACATCCCAGCTTCTATACTCAATGCTCTGATTTATAAAGGCTAGCATACCAAAAGCTTTCTTTACCACCCTATCTATATGAGATTCCACCTTCAAGGAACTATGCACGGTTATACCCAGATCCCTCTGTTCAACTGTATTCTTCAATTCCCTACCATTTACCATGTACGTCCTATTTTGATTTGTCCTGCCAAGGTGTAGCACCTCACATTTATCAGCATTAAACTCCATCTGCCATCTTTCAGCCCATTTTTCCAAATGGCCTAAATCACTCTGTAGACTTTGGAAATCCTCTTCATTATCCACAACACCCCCTATCTTGGTATCATCTGCATACTTACTAATCCAATTTACCACCCCTTCATCCAGATCATTGATGTACATGACAAACAACAAAGGACCCAACACAGATCCCTGAGGCACCCCACTAGTCACCTGCCTCCAACCCGATAAACAGCCATCCACCATTACCCTCTGGCTTCTCCCATTCAGCCACTGTTGAATCCATCTTGCTATTCCTGCATTTATACCCAACAGTTGAACCTTCTTAACCAAC
This sequence comes from Leucoraja erinaceus, assembly GCF_028641065.1. Lineage (NCBI taxonomy): Eukaryota > Metazoa > Chordata > Chondrichthyes > Rajiformes > Rajidae > Leucoraja > Leucoraja erinaceus. The sequence goes on from NC_073378.1 coordinate 70,342,536, forward strand.
CTTCCATGAGGAACCTTGTCAAAGGCCTTACTAAAGTCCATATAGACAACATCCACTGCTTTACCCTCGTCAATTTCCCTAGTAACCTCTTCAAAAAATTCAAGAAGATTAGTCAAACATGACCTTCCAGGCACAAATCCATGTTGACTGTTCCTAATCAGACCCTGTTTATCTAGATGCTTTATATATATTATCTCTAAGTATCTTTTCCATTAATTTGCCCACCACTGAAGTCAAACTAACAGGTCTATAATTGCTAGGTTTACTCTTAGAACCCTTTTTAAACAATGGAACAACATGCGCAGTACGCCAATCCTCGGGGACTATTCCCGTTTCTAATGACATTTGAAATATTTCTGTCATAGCCCCGGCTATTTCTACACTAACTTCCCTCAATGTCCTAGGGAATATCCTGTCAGGACCTGGAGACTTATCCACTTTTATATTTTCTCAAAAGTGTCAGTACTTCTTTTACTTTGAACCTCATAGTATCCATAGCTACTCTACTAGTTTCCCTTACCTCACATAATTCAATATCCTTCTCCTTGGTGAATACCGAAAAAAAAAATTGTTCAATATCTCCCCCATCTCTTTTGGCTCTGCAGATAGCTGTCCACTCTGTCTCTCCAATGGACCAATTTTATCCCTCCTTATCCTTTTGCTATTAATATAGCTGTAGAAACCCTTTGGATTGACTTTCACCTTACTTGCCAAAGCAACCTCATATCTTCTTTTAGCTTTTCTAATTTCTTTCTTAAGATTCTTTTTACATTCCTTATACTCCTCAAGCACCTCATTTACTTCATGCTGCCTATAATTATTGTAGATCTCCCTCTTTTTCCGAACAAGATGTCCAATTTCCCTTGAAAACCAGGGCTCTTTCCAATTTTTACTGTTTCCTTTCAACCGAACAGGAACATAAAGATTCTGTACTCTTAAAATTTCCCCTTTAAATGTCCTCCATTTCTCTTCTACATCTTTCCCATAAAACAAAATGTCCCAGTTCACTCCTTTTAAATCATCTCGCATCGCATCAAAGTTAGCCTTTCTCCAATCAAAAATCTCAACCCTAGGTCCAGTTCTGACCCTCTCCATAATTATATTGAAACTAATGGTATTGTGATCACTGGACCCGAAGTGCTCCCCAACGCATACCTCCGCCACCTGTCCAGTCTCATTTCCTAACAGGAGGTCCAGCACTGCCCCTCCTCTAGTAGGTACCTCTATGTATTGCTGCAAAAAACTATCCTGCACACATTTTACAAACTCCAACCCATCCAGCCCATTTACAGAATGTGTTTCCCAGTCTATGTGTGGAAAGTTGAAATCTCCCACAATCACTACCTTGTGCTTACTACTAATCTCTGCTATCTCCTTACATATTTGCTCTTCCAATTCTCGTTCCCCGTTTGGCGGTCTATAATACACCCCTATAAGTGTTGCTACACCTTTCCCACTTCTCAATTCCACCCAAATAGCCTCCCTAGATGAGCCCTCCAATCTATCCTGCCAAAGCACTGCTGTAATATCTTCCCTGACTAGCAATGCAACACCTCCACCTCTTGCCCCTCCAATTCTATCACACCTGAAGCAACAAAATCCTGGAATATTTAGTTTCCAATCACAGCCCTCCTGCAACCACGTTTCACTGATCGCCACAACATCATACTTCCAGGTGTCTATCCAGACTCTAAGCTCATCCACCTTTCTTACAATGCTCCTAGCATTAAAATATGCACATTTAAGAAAACCCCCGTCTCTTATTCTCTGTTTATTTCCTTTTTTTCCTTTCTCCTCTTGTGTCCGAGTGCTTCCCATTTCTGCTTCCTGCCTCCCATTCTGTCTACTACCTTTCGCTATTTGAGTCCCTCGCCCCAACCATTCTAGTTTAAAGTCTCCCCAGCTGCCTTTGCAAATTTCCCCGCTAGGATATTGGTCCCCCTCGGGTTCAAGTGCAACCCATCCTTTCTGTACAGGTCCCACCTTCCCCAAAAGAAGTCCCAATGATCCAGGAACTTGAATCCCTGCCCTCTGCACCAGTCTTTCAGCCACGCATTTATCCTCCACCTCGCTCCATTCCTACTCTCACTGTCGCGTGGCACAGGCAGTAATCCTGAGATTGTTACCTTTTTGGTCCTTTTTCTTAACTCTCCTCCCAACTCCCTAAATCCTCCCTTCAGGACCTCTTCCCTTTTTTTTCCTATGTCATTGGTACCTATATGTACCACGACCTCAGGCTCCTCTCCCTCTGATTTAAGGATATCTTGGATGCGTTGAGACACGTCCGAGACCTTGGCACCAGGGAGGCAGACCACCATCCTGGTCTCCCGACTGCGTCCACAGAATCGCCTATCCGACCCCCTAACAATAGAGTCCCCAATTACTATTGCCCTCTTTTTTTCCCTAGCTTTTGGAGCAACAGGGCCGGTCTCTGTGCTGGAGGCCCGTCCGCTGTCACTACCCCCGGGTAGGCTGTCACCCCCATCCGTACTCAAACAGGAGTACTTATTTGCGAGGTGTACCGACATTGGAGTACTCACTCGTTCCTGCCTCTGCCCCTTGCCCTTCCTTAACGTGACCCACATGTCTCTCTCCCGTGGTTTTGGAGTGACCACCTCTCTATAACTCCCCTCTATGACCTCCTCACTCTCCCTGATCAGAGCGAGGTCATCGAGCTGCTGCTCCAGGATCCTAATACGGTCCCTTAGGAGCCCCATCTCGCTGCACCTGGTGCAGATGTGGATGTCTGGAGGGCCATCCGACACCATGACCTCCCACATCTGACATCCAGAACAGTATACTGCTCTGACTGTCATTCTCCCGCCTTACCCTGGATCTGATACCAGTATAATACAATAGAAACTGCTGGGAGAAATCAGCAGGTATCTGACTCACAACAGCTGCTCCCTCGTGACCTTTAAACTGCACCTTTATTATATAAACAAAAAGCACTGTACCTTTAGCCCACTGTACCCTTGGCTCACTGTACCTTTACTAAAGCACTGCACCTTTAACCCACTGTACCTTAACTAAAGCACTGCCCCTTTAACCAGAAAGCACAAATGCTAACCTGATGTTGCACCCAATCAGCTGCTTCCTCTAGTCTGCTTCCACCAATCAGCGGCTTCCACCAGAACCCTCACTATGGAGTGTGGAACGTTACGGATTTTGGTAAAAGCCCTGACCCTCCTCCACTGCTCTCCGACGGTCCTGGGCCTCTGTGAAAACAAGCCCCGCGCCCGATTTATATACTCACCGCCCTGACCCTCCTCTACTGCTCTCCGACGGTCCTGGGCCTCCTGGCCCCTGTGAAAACAAGCCCCGTGCCCGATTTATATACTCACCGCCCTGACCCTCCTCTACTGCTCTCCACCGACGGTCCTGGGCCTCTCTGTGAAAACAAGCCCCGCGCCCGATTTATATACTCACCGCCCTGACCCTCCTCTACTGCTCTCCGACGGTCCTGGGCCTCTGTCTAGGTATGTTAGCATTCATAGCAAAAGGATTTGAGTATAGGAGTAGGGAGGTTCTACTGCAATTGTGCAGAGTCTTGGTGACCACACCTGTAGTATTGCGTACAGTTTAACCATATAATATAATATAACCATATAACCATATAACAATTACAGCACGGAAACAGGCCATCTCGACCCTTCTAGTCCATGCCGAACACATAATCTCCCCTAGTCCCATATACCTGCGCTCAGACCATAACCCTCCATTCCCTTCCCATCCATATAACTATCCAATTTATTTTTAAATGATAAAAACGATCCTGCCTCCACCACCTTCACTGGAAGCTCATTCCACACAGCTACCACTCTCTGAGTAAAGAATTTCCCCCTCATGTTACCCCTAAACTTCAGTCCCTTAATTCTCATGTCATGTCCCCTTGTTTGAATCTTCCCTACTCTCAGTGGGAAAAGCTTTTCCACGTCAACTCTGTCTATCCCTCTCATCATTTTAAAAACCTCTATCAAGTCCCCCCTTAACCTTCTGCGCTCCAAAGAATAAAGCCCTAACTTGTTCAACCTTTCTCTGTAACTTAGTTGCTGAAACCCAGGCAACATTCTAGTAAATCTCCTCTGTACTCTCTCTATTTTGTTGACATCCTTCCTATAATTAGGCAACCAAAATTGTACACCATACTCCAGAATTGGCCTCACCAATGCCTTGTACAATTTTAACATTACATCCCAACTTCTATACTCAATGCTCTGATTTATAAAGGCCAGCACACCAAAAGCTTTCTTTACCACCCTATCTACATGAGATTCCACTTTCCACTTTAGTCTCCTAATCTGAGGAAGGACATTCTTGCATTGAGGGAGAACAGAGAAGGTTCACCAGATGGATTCCTGGGATGTCAGGACTTTCATGTGAAGAAAGACTGGATAGACTCGGCTTGTACTCGCTAGAATTTAGAAGATTGAGGGGGGATCTTATAGAAACTTACAACATTCTTAAGCGGTTGGACAGGCTAGATGCAGGAAGATTGTTCCCGATGTTGGGGAAGTCCAGAACAAGGGGTCACAGTTTAAGTATAAGGGAGAAATCTTTTAGGACCGAGATGAGGAAAACAGAGAGTGGTGAATCTCTGGAATTCTCTGCCACAGAAGGTAGTTGAGGCCAGTTCATTGGCTATATTTAAGAGGGAGTTAGATGTGGCCCTTGTGTCTAATGGGATCAGAGGGTATGGAGAGCAGGCAGGTACAGGATACTGAGTTGGATGATCAGCCATATTCATATTGAATGGTGGTGCAGGCTCGAAGGTCCGAATGGCCTACTCCTGCACCTATTTTCTATGTTTCTATGTTTCTAAACATTTTCACCCAGAAAGTTGTGAATTATGGCATTCCCTGTCACAGAGGGTAGTGGAGGCCAAGTCACTGGATATATTTAAGAGAGAGTTAGATAGAACTCTAGGGGCTAGTGGAGCCAGGGGATATGGGGAGATGACAGGCACGGGTTATAGGGGATGATCAGCCATGATCACAATGAATGGCAGTGCTGGCTCGAAGGGCCGAATGGCCTCCTCCTGCACCTATTTTCTATATTTCTATGCTGATCTTACAATTTTTAAACCTTCATAACTTTTGTAATATTCCACCAATCAGAACAAAAGGATGCACTTGGAGCACAGCAGAAATATGAGTAAGGTTGTGAAAAAAACGTAGTGCTATTGTGTACCGTTTTTGCACAAATTTATAAACAATACAAACCGGAAGAGGACAAGATGAAAGTTTTAGTTAAGTATAGAAGATATAGATAGATGGATTGGTGAAGCCACATTTAGAGTATTGTGTTCAGTTTTGGTCACCTTGTTATAGGTAAGATATTGTCTCACTGCAAGGGGTGCAGAGAAAATTTATGAGGATGTTACTCGAGGTCCTGAGCTATCGGAAAAGGTTGAGCAGGCTAAGACTTTATTCCTTGGAGCATAGGAGGATGAGGAATGATCTTATAGAGTTGTACACAATCATGAGTAAACCTAAGAGTAAACCTAGCAATTTTGGACCTGTTAGTTTGACATCAGTGGTGGGCAAATTAATGGAAAGGATACTTAGAGATAATATATATAAGCATCTGGATAAACAGGGCCTGATTAGGAACAGTCAACATGGATTTGTGCCACACCATCATCCAGATCATTGATGTACATGACAAACAACAGTGGACCCAACACAGACCCACGTGGCACCCCACTCGTCACTGGCCTCCAACCTGACAAACAGCCATCCATCATTACTCTCTGGAATCTCCCATTCAGCCACTGTTGAATCCATCTTGCTACTCCATCATTAATACCCAACAATTGAACCTTCTTAACCAACCTTCCATGAGGAACCTTGTCAAAGGCCTCACTGGTCCATATATACAACATCCACTGCTGTACCCTCATCAATTTCCCAAGTAACCTCTTCAAAATATTCAAGAAGATTAGTCAAACATGACCTTCCAGGCACAAATCTATGTTGACTCCAACAAAGCCATTACCATTGTGTGGCTGGTTGTTATATTTTGTAAATAACCTAGGTGCTAATGTAAACACATTAGGTAGTGCTCTATACTGCTAGAGCTGAGCCATCCAATTAGATAAAATAACGTCCGTGGTCACCTGTTATGGGTACTGAAAATAGTAAGCATCCTTTGAATCAATGCTTGCCATTTTCGTTCTTAAAACGAATATACTTAACAATAGAAAAGGTTTCCGTTCTTAACGAATATATTGTATTATTTATTTTATTTTTTTTTAATATATGGTCCCTAGATAAGGGACATATCAGATATTTAAACTGATAAAAACCCAGATATTATGCTTGATCTTGGCCAAAAGCCGAGATCTGATCTATGTTTGATGCGTCAAGCGCCATATCCTATTTGTTAGGAAGGGAATGCGTAGATAATAATTTTTCCCTTACAATGCAGCTAAAACCCATCCGTTGCTGATGTCCAGTGTCTGTATCCCATATGACATATTTGGTAATTGGTGATTATGTCTGGATACGAGTAGATCGGCATCTGGTGTACCATATCGTGTAGAAACATCAGCAAATACTATAGCCCCATATCCATTTGGTGTTCTCCTCCAAATTCCTCTCTCGATATATCAGCTGGACTAGAAAATTATGTGTTGTAAAATTTTATTGTGTATCACCGGATACTGTTTAAGATACGAGTGTCAAAAAATTATTTATTCGATGTCTTCTCGCACCAACCTCCTTGCTTCCTTCTGGTTTTATTGTTTTCATCTGGATCCCCGAGGCCGTGTGTTGAGGGTGTACACATCTTCAGATATAGGGGCGATACCTTTGAGGATGATGTTTGGACGTTTAGATGAGCTCCAATTTGGCTTCATTGTCCAACTCCTTGACCTTCTAGATCGGTCCCCTCCAAATAAAAAGATATTGCTAGGAGGTTTCGAGTTTACACAGGCCCGTGTCAATCCCGGTTGGATGTAACCAGATGCATAAATTGATTAGTTTAGTACATTCAGGGATTTACAATCCCCAGTGGCAAGTGACCGCTATGGTGTCAGCTAATGTTTGCCCCTGCAGTAGAGAGAGAACATATGGTCTATGCTGGTTTCTAACCTGGTTTGTAGATCTTTCCCAGTTAGCTTTACTCACAGCTGTACTGTTGTTCCCCCTGAAACATAGACAGACATCCCATGTGACTTCCCAGATGGGAATGGAATTTGTCAGTAAATTTTTTGGACTGCTAAATCCTTCAGTCACAACATAAGTATTCCTGTATTTCTATCAGGAAAAGACCAATAATGCACTCTATGTACTTTGTGACTTAGAAAAAGCATTACCTCATTATTACAGCTCTTACATCTGTTGACCTGTCCAGGGTTTACCCTAGACTAGACCCCAGCACTCTTCTGACAAAAGAGGGAGAGAAGCATAATTATAGCCCTATAGAAAAGGTGCTGCTTCCTTCTCCCTAAGTCTGTCTTTTCCTCCAGCACTTCCCTGTAATAGTAGAAGTGAGATACAGCCCTGTATAAGGTGCTGCTATGGGACTTACCCACTCGAGGATTTGCTCTTCTTTTTTGGACCTGCATCGCTGCAAACGCGGTATGTTCTCGCAGGTGCAGGTCCCGCAGTGTCAATGCGTCGCAGTGCTCACGGGCACTGAGTTCCCTGTAGTGCCGTTGGCCTGTGGTGCTCCAAAGCGCGGTGCAGTGCTCACGGCACTGAGCCACCCGTACTACCGTTAGCCTGCGGTGCTCCAACGCGGTTCAGTCCTCTCGGGGAGCTGGCCGCTCGCAACCGCAGGTATGTTGGTTTTGACGCGGTGCAGTGCTCTGCACTGTGCCGCTCCCCCCTCACTTGGGCCTGTGGTGCTCCAACGCGGTGCAGTCCTCTCGGGGAACTGGCCGCTCGCAACCGCAGGTAAAGTGGTTTCAACGCGGTGCAATGCTCCCCACTGTGCCGCTGCTTTCCTCACTCGGGCCTGCGGTGCTCCAATGCGGTGTAGTCCCGCTCGCGACGCAGGACCAGCAGCTCCAACGCGTACCCGGTGCTCACGGGCACCGACCGCTCGCTGCTATTTTTAGCTTCTCAGCCCCACGGACCCATGTAGCGCTCCTTACCCTGTAGGTCCTTGGGCTGTTTTCCGAATCGTCAGATTGACGGCTCCCGAGTGCTCCATCGGTTGTTGGCGACCCGTACCTTTACTGGAGCTAAAGTCGCACCGGCTCCCGCCAAGGGAGATTGTCGTGCCACCGGCCGTTGCTGGTTGCCTGCTCCTATATAGCAGCTCTCCCCCGCCAGCTTTCCACAGCCTTCCTGTAAACAAAGGTAAGTAAAAAAGAAACAAAGTTCTCTTACCTACTGTTGCAGGTTTCCAAAACCTGCCGTTTGGGAGGAACGTCCTTCCTCCCCCAATGACTCGTTGCAATGCGTGTAGCGATAATGACACGCAAGCGTACTGGCGGGCTCTTCATGTAGTCACTCACGTGACTCCGAAGTAAAACTAGAGAAGGAAGTAAAGAAAGGAAATAAGACCCTAGAAAGAAAAAAAAAGTAAAAACAATCGCTCTATTGTAACAGAAAACTCCGCAAAAAAGGATGTACCAACCGTGTTTAAAAAAAAAATATATATTTTATACCCCCCGTTACCAGATCCTGGTACCATTTATATTTTAAATTACTATTGCACCTTATGCTTGTAATAGTTCTGTAAATGCAGACCACGTCTTTTGGAAGTGGTCTGCTTTGCCTGCTAGGAGGAGTCTCATCTCTTCCAAGTGTAGTGTTTCGAACATGTTTGAAATCCACATTTTTATTGTTGGTATTGGAGCATTTTTCCAAAATTTGAGTATAATCTTTTTTCCCATTATTAGCCCGTAATTAATTAAGTTCTTTTGAAACACTTTTAATTCGGGGTTACCTTCCGATATTCCAAAAATGATCCATTCTGCTTTTGGTACAAGTTTTATTTTAAATAATTTTGTGAAGATTTCAAATATTTAGTTCCAGAATTTTTGAATTTTTATACAGAAAAGAGTGTGCCATGTTAGCTTCTTGGACTGACATTTATCACAAATGGGTGAGACATTGGGGAAAATTTATTTATTTTAGTTTTTGAATAATATAGTCTATGTAATGTTTTATATTGAATTAGAGTATGTCGTACATTGATCGAGCATTTATGCACATATAGTAAGTGTTTATCCCAGCTCTCTTTTGAAATTTTTATAGCTGGTTCTTGTTCCCAGTCTCTTCTAATACCATCAGTTGTAGGTATTTCTATATTTAAAATAATGTTGTATAAGTATGATATAAGATTTGCTGATTCAGCCTTTGTCTTCATGGCTTCATCCAATAAGTCTGGGGGCATGTTATGATATGTCTTTTGTGTATTTTTTCAGATAGTCACGGATTTGAAGATATTTAAAATATTGATTATTTTTCAAATTCTATTTCAGTTGTAATTGTTAAAATGATAATAATTTTCCTAATTCATACAAGTCTCCGAGCGTTTTGATTCCCAATCTTTCCCATTGTGTAAACGATTTATCTATAATTGACGGTTTAAACGACGAGTTATTGACTATTGGCATTAAAAGAGATAGATTTCTTAATTTTAGATTCTGTTTTATTTGTTTCCAAGTTCTAATTGTGCTATGTATTTGGATTTTTATTATAATTTTTGTTATTCAGATTCATTGGTGAGAGGAGAGTCGCTCCTGTATTACACGGAGAGCAGTCCTCTCTCTCCATTACAATGCAATCCACTTGCTGGGCAGAGTTGTCCAGCAGGTGAATCATATTTTTAATATTTACTGCCCAATTATAGTACATAAAGTTAGGGAGCGCTAGACCACCCATCTCTTTTGGTTTACTAAGGTGTGCTCTTTGTATTCTGTGGGATTTGTAATCCCATATAAAATTTGTAATGTCTGAGTCTAGTTTTTTGAAAAAACCTTTTTGGAAGATATATTGGAATTGATTGAAATAAATATAGGATTTGTGGTAAAAAAAATCATTTTTATAACATTTATTCGATCTATTAAAGACATCGGGAGCGTTTTCCAGAATTTAATTAGATTATTTAGTTTCTTAAGTAAGGGGCTATGATTGGCATTAAACATAGCGTGATAATTTCTAGAGATATAAATTCCTAAATATTTAAATTTTTCTGTGGCTATTTTAACGGGGAATTTCAAGAGATGTGTTGAGTCTTTCGGTTTTATCGACATAATTTCACTTTTGTTCCAATTTATTCTGTATCCTGAGAAAGATCCAAAGTCCTCAATTAGATATGTTTGGTATACTGATTTGGGGTTTTGTGATATACAGTAATCCATCGTCTGCGTATAAGGATATTTTGTTATTTGAATATTTTGTATTATAACCGTAAATATCCGGGTGTGTTCTAATTTTTTGGTACCGGTACAATGATGGATTTTTTGAAGCAGGCAGGGCCCACGGACTTGTCCAGGGAGAGGTTAAATATTGTAGTGAGCAATATTGAAGTCACGCCAGCTGAGTTTCCTCTTTTCCAGGCTCTCCCAATTTGTCCGTTAGCCTTGCTTGGCCATTGAGACGGCCATGGCATTTCGCTCTGCCTCCTCCCGTATTCTCACCTCCTCCACCATGAGCCGTCTCTTCTGCACTGATGTTGCCTTGTGCCATTGAGGAACTTTTGGGGCGAGCCTGAGCCCGGCACTCCCGTGTTGGACTTGGCCAACCACATCCCTGAAATGAAGAGCAGCCTTAGCACTCTGAATAGCTTCAGATGGGGTCCACTTCCTCCCCATTGCCACACTGGGGGGCGTTGTTCAAATAACAGTATCTTCAGATTCAGTGAGGGTCATGACCAACCTTGCTTTAGTGCATTTGAACTCTTCCACAAGACCTGCAATGGGTAATTCCAATTTGTCACTCCCGTAAGGTCAGACAGGACTTAAGCATCGTGGAAGTCCAAGCCACTGTTTCACATGCGTGCCGATCATTCTTTCCAGCTTTTCCACTTTGTTGAAGGGGATTTCATACACATTTAAAGGCCACATGTTTCTTGGTAGTATGCCAAACTGGAAGCACCACAGCTTAAGTTTTCCTGGTAGCAAGGTCTTGTTGATGCGAGCTATGTGTGTGATGGTATCCTTTTTGAGTTCTTCAAAGTGCTTGGTGTTCTTGAGCTTTGCATCATACCATTGGCCCAAGCCCTTCACTGGCATTTCTGAAACAGTTGGAACAGGTTTTCCATCAATATGAAATCTTTGATCCTTGACCTGACCTTTGACAATGGATAGTAAAGCCTATTGTGCTCATCATTAACAATAAGGACCTAAATAGCCATTTTGTTTTGTAATGTTTCATTGGACAACAAGATAATTGTTCCAATTATAGGTCAAACGTGTTGAGCATGAGATGAATGAATCTGTGCACAGAAGTTAATTTTGCTGTTAGTGGGTCATTGTTTGTGTTGTCTCAAGCAAGCAAACATACCAGTCAACCCACAAACTACATTAATTCAACACAGTTATACACTTTGCTGTGCCTTCAAAGGGAAATGCAATATTTTGGATTAGAACAAACTACACCTCTGTGTTCCCCAAAGTGGACATAGAGGTCATATTGTCCCTTATTTTAGAGAAGCTGGTAGTTCTCCTGGTGTCCACTCCATCAGTTAACTTCACTCAACATCGCAAAAAGGAAGTTGCTGGTTGCATTATATTGAAGCTCTAGGGATCTTGCTGTGGTCAAATTAGCTGAAGCATTTTTATTTTATTAAAATATTAGTTATGCTTTAAAGACAATGTCATTTAACTGTGGAATTGTTGCAGCACCAACCCTGTAGGTGTCAGACAGCACCAGAAATAACGTGTAATTCAAAACCACTTCAAAGCTGAGAGTTTGACAAAATAGGCCATCCGATTCCCCAAAATTGAGGCCATTGAGTTGTTTATTCTTTGCTTTCTTTGTTATGACTTGCACAATTTACCAAAGATTGAAAAACACGCTGTGGAAAACATGCACTATCAGAGTAGCACCAAATCAAAGAAAGATCTGAAAACTATTGACATCTGAAAGAGATGCCTCGTATTTTATTGAATTTCGTGTTGCATTCAACTAAACATGCAATGGTCAAGATAAACAAATCAAAGTTGTAGTCACAGTTTGACAAAAGAGGATAGAAATATTGCTTAGAGAATTCTTGCTCCATGTTATTTTGTAGTTAAGAAATTAAAATTACTTCTACAGCATTAACTTGATATGTATGATCAGAATCTAATTTAAGATATTTAGAAATACATGGTATAGTATTTATGTAACAATATTAAATGTTTTGAGGATAGGAGTTAATATCCAATCAACACAGATTTTTGGAAAAACTCAACTGGATTATGAAAAGGAAATTTACTGTGTGAATCAGCTGATATAAATATGACATTGTTCGTACTTTAAAATGGTTGACCAGTATAGCTTCTTTGAATGAATCTGATCATTTGCTTAGTTGTAATAGTATCTCTAAAAGCAGCACATGACTTTCAATGACTCAAGAAAGTCTTATCTTAAGTGTTATCTTAGGTGTTTAGGAATGGGCAAAAAATGTTAACTCCCCCATCAATACCGATTCTTAATTTAAGTCAAAGTTTATTGTCATATGAACATGTATGGTGAGGTACAGGTCAATAAATATTGTCAACTTGTCAGGCACATAGATTCAGACAACAAACAGAAATACAAATTGTACTTCAATTGCACATACATTTTGCAAAACGTAAAAAGAAAACAGACTGTGCAAAAAAACAAGGCATTACACAATTGAAAAAAACAGATGGTCCATGGTAATGCCAGAGAGGTCCATAGTGTTCTGTTGCTGAGGTTAGATTAGGGCTGCGTGGGTTGGTTTAAGAACCTGATATTTATTGGAATGTAACTGATCCTGAACCTAATTGTGTACAACTTTGGGCTTCTATACCTCCTGCCTGACAGTAGGAGTGAGATGAGGACATGGTGGGGATCTTTGATGACAGTCATAAGGTCATGTGATAGGATCAGAATTAGGACATTAGACCCATCTAGTCTGCCATTCAATCATGGCTGAACTATCTTTCCCTCCTAACCCCATTCTCCTACCTTCTCCATATAACCCCTGACACCTGTACTAATCAAGAACCTATCTCAGTCTTAAAAATATCAATTCATAAGATTATAAGATCAAAAGAGATAGGAGCAGAATTAGGCCATTCGCCATTCGATAGTTGCTGCCCTCTTGCTGCAGTGCCTCATGAAGATGCTGTGTCCATGATGGATCCAGCTAACACCACCATATTATGTAGCCTCGCGATCCTGTGCATTAAAATTGCCGTACTAGGCCATGATGCATCCAGTCAGGGTATTTTCCACAACAAATCTGTTAAAATTTGTTGGAGTATTCCGTGACATGCTCAATCTCTTTAAAGTTCTAAGAAAGTAAAGGTGGCTGATGCATTATCTTCATGATTACTTCTATGTGTTGAGTGCAGGACAGTTCACCTAAGACGTTAATACCCAGGAATGTAATGCTGCTAACTCTCTCCACTGCTGACTCTCCAATGATAAATATTAAATGAAAACTAGAAAATGTATTTAAATATTCCATGTCAGATAAACATAGATTTAGCTGCCACCATTGAAAGTATGACAGTTTTACATTGAGCTTTAGGTCACTGCTTAATTACCTTTCATTCTGAACAGTCATTTTATTTCAGCTTGCATTTTATACTGCTGGCAGGTTAATGTACTGCCAGAATCATAATTTTCCATAACTTATTCCCAGCTTCTGAGTATCACTAGAAAGACCAGCATTGATTGCTTATGTCAAACTGACCTTGTGAATGAGCTGAGACATTCAATGGAGAAATTTGTCCTCAGATTCATGATGCTACATATGCAATTTTGTTAACATCTGTGCAACATAATTTGCTTCTGACTTGAAAGGAAGTTGAGAAGTTCAGAAGCGGAGGGTGACATAGAGACACCACTTTTACACTTGTGTAGTGTTCCCAATTCTAGGCTGGTTCTCTCGAAATGTTGAACTGGTGCCATTCATGTGGAAAACATCTCCGACAATAACCTTGAGTAGGAAGTTAAACAAATATGGGAAGGATGATATATGGCAAAGTCGGTATAGTGCGTGTCTTCAAGACAAATTAAGATCTGATGATGTCTAAATGGACCTGCGGTCTCTCCACTACCAGATTACTGGTAGATTTGGAGATGCAATGAAAAGAGTTAAAGGGCTTTAGTACCTAGAACACCTACATTGTACTGTGGATACATAGGTGCACATTTAAGGTTGTAAATGAGAAGGCAAAGATTATGGTTCCATGTGATATTTTTATAGCCTCTGTATCAAATGATGGCAATAAGCAAGTAGTTAGACGGCCAATATTCCTCTTGATCTTATCAAATCCATTTGATATTATTGCAACCAGGAGAATAACAATGTTTTAAGTATGTATCATTTTCTCATTGGCATTCACACCCAACAACCCTCTCACCAATCAACAAAACAGACCCACATTTACTTGCATAAATTTCCACAAATTGAGAGCAATAAAGGAGTTGAACCTATAACTGTTGTAGTAAATGTATAATTGATGAGATAAATAGTTTCAGAATGTCAAAATCCCTATTGTGTTGCGATAAGTGGTGGCACCTGAAAGGAACAACAAAGGGTAAATATTGTTGCAAACCTATGCTTCTGACACACATTCTTTCTGTTTGAGGATGATTTAGTGAAAGAGATTCAGTGAGAACCCAGGTGGTCTGACAGGCAAAAACAGGCGTTTGCTTCTTTGCAGAACGTGATCTAATTGTGTTTGCTACTGAATACCTGAAAAATTAAATCCTCCATCATATGATATAGACCATTCAGGCATTTATTTTTTATTTTTCATTCCCTCTGTTTCTACAAAAAATCTTTAGATTGAGGCAATGCTGAAGATACTGATTTGTCTCAGAATCCCTCTTTCAAGGAGGGTTTGGCCAGTGAATGCCAACATGATGATCAATGCAGGGGGCAAATCACAATTTAGCCTAATTTTCCAAGTCTCTACAAGTCTCCTGAGACTGAGTATCATATCAGGCTCTCATGTCTGATTCAGAATTCACAGCCTGGAAAGATATGAATACATATTTTGACTGTTTGCATGTGTAGAACATAATTTGTAGTATCCAACATAGAAAGCTATTTATTCATTTAGTCAGCAGAGTCTAAAGTAGCCTAAGTGACCTGGGTCTGCTCACTAGGAAGTGATGGACGAGACAGTAGTAAAATATTAATTAGCATCATCTTGTTTAATGATATTGATTAACGAATAATACAAGGAGTTCCATCCCTGTCCTCCAGTATTTTCCAGGAAGCAGTAAATTATAGGTTGTCTTAAGTAAGGCTAAAATAACTGGATTTACTGTTTGAAAAATGCATATAAACAGTGGGGTGCCGTAAAATACTGAACCATCACAAGCTTAAGCACAATGACAGTAGAACAGAATCACAACCAATTAAGAGGCTGTTCAGATAATGCATTTTGCAGTTTCTAAAAAGCAACATGGCACCTCAATGAATACAACTTTTATGGACTTTGGTGATTCACCATTAAATGTTTATTACTGAAGATTTGGTCCTCTGAAGGACTTGGGTGCCTTCCACCAAAAGTATATTGGCAGCACAGTGATACAGCAGTAGAGTTGCTGCTTTACGACGCCAAAGACATGGGTTCAATCCTGACTATAAGTGCTGTCTATTGGGAGTTTGTACATTCTCCCTGTGACATTATGGATTTTCTGTGGGTGCTCCATTTTCATCACACATTCCAAAGATGTGCAGTTTTGTAGGTTTGTTGACTTCTGAAAATTGTCCCTAGTGTAGACTAGAACTAGTATACAGGTGATCGCTGGTTGACATGGTGGGCTGACGGGCATGTTTCTATACTGCATCTATAAAATTAAAACTAAAAACTAGGTTAGATTTGTAATTTTGGATGTTAAGAGGGTGATGTACAGATTGTACATATTCAATGAAAATATTTGTGAGGCACTACTCGTATGAAAAGTTAAGACTTAATTGCAATGTCATTGTTGACTTTGTCTAATATTTGGCCTCAGTGCTATGATGTGATGGTGGTGTTGCAGAGAATTAGGCAGAAGCCAAATTAAGATAGGGTATGGAAGAAACCTGAGAAAAACACAGTAAAACGACAATGCACACCCGGGCTTGAGAAATAAGTGCTGGATTCAGAGTTATGGTTGGAAAGAACAGAATAGATGCTTCAAGGGTACATTTGTTTTTCCTTGTGATAGCATCAGATTTGAAGGTTAATAGGAATTGATTGGTGATACTTTCATGGGACATAGAAAGGAACATTTTGTGGTAAAGAATAGCAAAATGACCTGGGTTTCAGGAGATGTGGTGGGACATGGGAATAAAAGAGCCCTCCAGGGTTATTACAACATTCAATAAGATTGTGGCTAATGGATGACCGTGGATGAGATGATTGATGAGGTTTTTGATCGAGACCAGAGAAAAACCATGTTGTTTGAGTTGGTAGAACACATCTCCGATTTATTACTGTTTTGTTGTTATAATTTGCAAAGATATAACATATTGACTTTGTGTCACTGTTATTTTGGATGACATTGCAAGGAATTGACAATAACTTAGTCAAAACTTTTGCATTGGAACTTTAGTTTTTTTCAGTAAGTTTTTTTCAGAGATTTTTTATAATTAGAAAGAATTAGGGTCTGAAGAAGGGTCTCGGCCCAAAATGTCATCTTTTCCTTTGCTGCACAGATGCTGCCTCACCTGCTGAGTTTCTCCAGCATTTTTGTCTACCTTTCTTTTTAAATTAGGAATGTGCCTTCTTGATTATGAATAGTATAACTCTTACATTATGTCTGCATCAAAGGACACTTCCTCCTAGGCACTGCCTATGTGTTATTGATAACCTGCTTCCTCTTCAGTTTTATGGATGTTGATGTGAGTGATGAAACAAATGTGGGAAGTGTTGACACATTTGCAAATGGGGCAGGAGATGGTTAATGAGGCAAGCTGATGGGTAGCTTCCTTCAGCAGTAGAACAATGGTCTACTATGTTATTCTCGGGCATCAGGGTTCTCAATGACTTACTGAAAGCTCTTTCTCCACTTTGCCCATTCATATCCAAGAGTTAATAAGGATGTTACATTTCTCAAGGAAGCTTTGAGCACATCCTTGATTAATTTTTTGTTTTTATTTTGAAGGCCAAGTAATGTCTTCCCCATACGGAGACCAAATTAAAACGTCTGTTTCAGGAGTCTGATACCAGGCATGTGAATGATGCGACCTGTCATCTGAGCCAATCTGCTGTGATTAGGATAGACCCAAAATGCTGGAGTACCTCAGCAAAGTTTCTCCATAGATGCTGCCTGACCCCGTTGAGTTTCTCCAGCATTTTGGGTCCATCTTCAGTGTAAACCAGCATCTGCAGTTGCTTCAGGACCTTAATATCAGGAATTCTGGCATCGGAGCCATTGGTTTTGTTATATTTTCAGTGATCTGTGGATTTTGTTTTGAGAAAACTTTGTATGGAGGTGTCCACTGTAGATACTTAGGTCAAGTCTCCGTGGCAGATTAGAAGGCATGATCTCTGCCAATAAACAATGAGCTCAGTGTTAGGTTTTCTCTCTTGAGAAATAGGGAAGTTAAAAGCTCCAATTTCCCTAAGTTAAAATCTTAGTCAGTCTGGAGTACTACATTAATCATGCTATAAAAAGGACACAGAAATGCTGGATACAGTGCAGAGGAGATTCACCAGGACAGTTAAGTTTTGAAAAATAGACTGGAGAAGCTTGATCTGAACATCCTGGAGCAAAGGGAGTTAAAAGTAAACATGATTGTGGTATATGATATTATGAGCAGCATAGATAGGGTAGACTGCAGGGATCTTTTCCCATGTCAGAAGACAGTGGGATGGTATTAACATTGAAATCTGGACAATGGTCCGTGTGGAGGAGTTGAGACGATGAGGTGTGGATGACTCTCTGACTCCATATGTGCTAAACAGCAAAGGTTGCATGCATTGGACAGCTGGGTTGGATCGTATGTGAGGATATGATCATAGGTGAGGATCATATCGAAGCTTGCTGTCTAGCGGTGAGTTTCTGGCTGACAATTAAACTGTTGAAGAGAGAAGCAGATGCCACAAATATCCCCACTCTCACAGTAACGAGCCTCAGCCTGTCAGACAGTTTATATTTTGACTAGCCAGACGTTATTAAATGTTGGTGCACACGTGGACCAAAAAACTGAATTTCAAAGGCATAAATGATAGCCCTTGCAATCATGGCAGCATATATCAAGGATATATGCCATGGTAAAACTGAAATGAACGAGGATCAACAGGAAAACACTTCAGTGGTTTGATTTTTCTTTACACAATAAAATAAAATTATAGTTGCAAGTGCAAGTACAACATACATAACATGCACATGAATTAAAAACAAGAATAGGTCACAAGACCCCTCAAGCCTTTTCCATCCTTTAATATTTTGGTGATCTAATTGTAACATGAAATCCTCATCCCCCTGTAACCACTTCTCATTAGGTATCCATCAGACTTTGCCTTTATAAAATAATAATAGTCACAGAACATCGCTACAGGAGCTCCTCAGGCCATTCGCTATCCTGATTTGGAAATATCAATTACTAATCATTTATTACTGTGGAGTCTAAATCCTGGAGCTCCCTACTCATCAGCATAGGGTGGTGAATCTGTGGAATTCAATGCCACTGAAGGCTGAGGAGGTCAAGTGAATAGATAATTTTAAGGCGGAGATTAATAGATTCTTGATTAGTACGGGTGTCAGGGGTTATGGGGAGAAGGCATGAGAATGGGGTTAGGAGGGAGAGATGGATCAGCAATGATTGAATGGCAGAGTAGACTAGATGGGCAGAATGGCCGAATTCTGCTCCTATCACATGACCTGATGACTATCATCAAAGATCCCCACCATTTGGGACATGTCCTCATCTCACTCCTACTGTCAGGCAGGAGGTATAGAAGCCCAAAGTTGTACACACCTAGGTTCAAGAACAGCTACATTCCTACAAATATCAGGTTCTTAAACCAACCCACACAGCCATAATCTAACCTCATCAACAGAACACTATGGACCTCTCTTGCATTACCATGCACGTTCTGGTTTTTTTTCAAATGTGTTTTGCACTAATGCCTTGTTTTTGCATAGTCTGTTTTCTTTTTATGCTTTGCAAAATTTAAGTGAAATTTATGTGTAGATCAGCCATGGTTGAATGGCAGAGTTGACTTAATGGGCAAAATGGCCTAATTCTGCTCCTATAACTTATTACTGAAATTCACCAGAAACAGTTCAAGAATGCTGGTCCCCATCAGTTGCTCAATACAATGTCAGCTCTGCCAATGATGCCAGGCTCATGGAAAATGTATAAATAAAACACAATTTCCCTCTTTGTCCTTCAGAAAATGAAAGCAAAAGTTGAGATGGACTTATTTTGTTGGGACTAAATGATGAATCAAATGGACTGGAGAAACATACCTGAACCTTACTTCACTGTAGCAAGGTAAAAGGTTCACTAATAACTTAGTGTACACCATCTCTAACATGAAGAAATATCACTGCTCTGCCTGTGCATGAGGGTGCTTTTATAGCCAATAAAAAATAACCTCTTTCAGTACAAAATTGATTAACGGCTGTAATATATGAATGCATGTTCTGTAATAATTACTAATCATGAACTTGATTTATCCATTTACACTGACATTTTCCACCTCACTGCAAAGGTATGCCTGTTTTTACCACCATGCAATATTTAAATCTGACAGATGTATTTTGGAGCTATAATTCACTGAAAAAAATTCAAAATGAATGGATAACACTCAGCATCAAACAACAGATCCGTGAGAGCTTTTATATTTATTTTGCTCTGCTGCCAGCTAACATGAAGAAATATTAACAATGATTGTACTGTGGAAGGGTATTTTGAAAGTGACAAATATCAGCAACAATTGCTAATGTGGTACCTCAAATCCCATGGCATTATAAAAAAGTCAACAATTTAATTTGAAAATGGTGCATTCACACCTACCCTTCATTGCAATATTTCATTTAGTACATAGCCCAGTGAAGGGCTACTGTCATCGAGACAATAGCAAAAAAATTGTGTCATTGCATAAAAACAAGTTGTTTGAACGCATAATGTCATGTCACAAAGAGAAAGTGAAGAAGTTCAAGTCAAGTGAAGAAGTTCAAGTTCAAGTCAAGTCAAGACAATAAAAGGGAGTTTATTGTCATGTGTCCCTGTATAGGACAATGAAATTCTTGCTTTGAGGCATTTACTACAACACAGATAACTGTGTCCATATACCATAATATAAATATATACACAAATGAATAAATAAACTGATTAAGTGTAAATAACAGAAAATGGGTTATTAATAATCAGAGTTTTGTCCGAGCCTGTCCCACTTAGGCGATTTTTCAGCGGACTGCCGGAGATTGTCAAGCTCGCGGCACTCGCTGAAAAACCAGGAAGTGGAACGGCGAGTGTCAAGAGTGGAACACACACAAACACATCGCAAAGGCGAGGGGAGAGGGGGGGGGGGGGGGGGGGGGGGGGGGGGGGGGGGGGGGGGGGGGGGGGGGGAGGGGGGGGGGGGGGGGGGGGGGAAGAAAAGGGGGG
The DNA here is from genome assembly GCF_028641065.1 of Leucoraja erinaceus. Taxonomy (NCBI): domain Eukaryota; kingdom Metazoa; phylum Chordata; class Chondrichthyes; order Rajiformes; family Rajidae; genus Leucoraja; species Leucoraja erinaceus. Next base: position 70,363,242 of record NC_073378.1, read on the forward strand.
GGGGAAAGGGGGGGGGGGGGGGGAAAAAAGGGGGGGGGGGGGGGGGGGGGGGGGGGGGGGGGGGGGGGGGTGGGGGGGGGGGGGGGGGGGGGGGGGCCGGGGGGGGGTGGGGGAGGGGGGGGGGGGGGGGGGGGGAGGTGGGGGGGGGGGGGAGGGGGGGGGGGAGGAGAAGGGGGGGGGGGAGGAAGAAGGAGTGGAGTCACTTTTTTACGAAGCCCCAACAACTTTTAAAAAGCCAGAGATACACAACTGTGAACTTTGGCGGGCATTTGACATTACCGGCCGGTTTTCCTTGGTTCTGAAAACTCGTGCTTATGTTTTTTTTCCCCCCAATGAGCCAATGAAAATGCCCGGTCAACAAAGGAGATTAACTAAAACTACCTACGGCCACCTCGACTACCTAAACCAACATGGCGGCCCCACTATCATTGCACCTACGACTACAAAAGTATCGATTTTCTCCATGGTGACCAATTTTTGTTGAAAATGTGACGTTGAAAAATTTGCTGCAATCATATTGAGGCCGCGACTAGTTTCCGGAATGCGGGAACTCCAAGACCATGAAGGAGACTCATCAGAGACCACCAGCGAACATGTGGCGGCCACGTGGCGATCATGAGGCGAACGCATACTCTCCTGCACTCGCCTAAAAAGTTGCCTAAGTGGGACAGGACCTTTACTGGTAAGGTGTTTAATTTAGGACAGAGATGAGGAAAAACATTTTCACCCTGAGAGTTGTGAATCTGTGGAATTCTCTGCCACAGAAGGCAGTGGAGGCCAATTCACTGGATGTATTCAAGAGAGAGTTAGTTATAGCTCTTAGGGCTCAAGAGAGAGTTAGATATAGCTCTTAGGGCTAACGGAATCAAGGGATATGGGGAGAAAGCAGTAACGGAGTACTGATTTTGGATGATCAGCCATGAATGGCGGTGCTGCTTCAAAGATTCAAATGGCTTACTCCTGCATCTATTTTCTATGTTTCTGTGTTTCACAGAATCTGAAACCCCAAGATAGCAAGCGAGGCTGAGGAACAAACTGGGTTGAGTTAGTGGATACAGCAGGCACAAAATGGAATGGAGAATGATAATTAGCCTGGAAACAACTTTAAGGCAGATTTGAGAGATGGAGTGTATTGGGTGAGACCTGGGGGTGGTGGGGGAAGCGGTTTGGGGGCAGCGGTGGGGAACATAGAGTGAAGGAGTCAAAGGAATGAACCAAAAACCCTTGTGGCTAAGGGGATCAGAGGGTATGGAGAGAAGGCAGGTACGGGATACTGAGTTGGATGATCAGCCATGATCATATTGAATGGCGGTGCAGGCTCGAAGGGCCGAATGGCCTACTCCTGCACCTAATTTCTATGTTTCTATGTTTCTAAAAACAGAAATAAACCATCTGTGGATGGAAACTGTGAATATCAATATTGGAAGAAAAAAAAAGAATGTAATTCAACAGAAGAAAATGATTTCAAATGATTAGTAGTGTTTCAGCAGACCTTGGAGAAACAGGAACATGTGTGGGAAGCTTTTTGTAAGGTACACTCTCTAAATTAACTTCAAGGTTGGCAGAGGAGCGGTAGTTGAAAGAGAGAGTGCAGGGATTGGCTGCAGAAAGGTAAATCCTTGGTGAGACTTTATGCTTTTTTCAGAGTGGGACATTTAAAAACAGTCAGGGCCAGCCTGCAACACTTCAAGGACAGCGTTAAAATACTGGCTGTGCAGCAAAGCAGGAACCACAGCCTTGTGTCCTTTTAAGATAATGCCATCTTGCAGCACTAGCTCAACACGGACAGCAAAGATAGGCCGGACTGGCAGCGGATTGTTGTAGTGCTTGTCTGGCCAGCTGCGTTTAATGACGGAGGTAAGCGACCATAGAGTACTGTAAGCAGCAGTGTGGGCAACCAAATCCTCCATACAAGACGAGGGAATAAACGACACACTCATTACCAGAAAGTCATCATCCGGCGAGGGTGGATTCTCACAGGTCTTCCGGGGTGAACTTGAGAGGGTGTCAGCCAGGTGCATATCCTTATTGCATTTGTGGATCAGAACTATGTCATATTTTTGAAGTTGCAGTAACATCCACTGTAGGCGCGCAAGAGAGGCATGGATTGGTTTGTTGAAAATGCTGATCAGAGGTTGATTTTCAGTTCAATTGTGACCGTGTGACCAAAGATGAAATAGTTTAATTTCTTGCAGGCAAAAACAACCGCCAACAGTTTCTCAATGAGGCTGATAATTTCACGAAAACCCGGAATGAATTCGCTCAAATAGTTAACCATGCCAAGGAATCTCTGCAAACTCAGCACGGCTGTGGGTGCTGGGAGCTCATTGATAGCACTGGTTTTCACAGGATCGGTTTTTAGGCCGTCTTTGGTAAATATATGGCCTAAGTGTTTTACTTCATTCAATCTGAATTTGCATTTTTGAGGATTCAGCTTGAATTGGATGGCCTTGGCATGATCAAAGAGCTTTGTCAGATTGGCATTGTGTTTTTCGACTGTTTTTCCAGCAATGATGATATCATCTAATATGATGGAGCATGGGTAGCCTGCATACAATTGCTCCATAGCATGTTGAAATACTTCACTAGCAGAACCTATTCCAAAGGGCATGTGAATAAATGTATCACGACCGAGTGGAGTGCTGAAAGTTGTCAACTTGGAGGAGTTATGTTCCAACAAAATCTGCCAGAATGAACTCTTGGCATCTAGCACCGTGAATACAGTTGCCTTGGCCATCTACGCAGCAATCTCATCCACAGTGCGCATGGGATTGCGGGGTCATTTAATTCGTGCGTTTAAATCCTTGGGATTGATACAAATCCATATTTTGTCTCTGTTCTTCTTAGTAGCGACGACCATTGTGGAGACCCAGTCCGAGGGGTCAGTTACGGGAGTAATCACACTTAGAGACACCATTCTGTTAAGTTCACTTTGAACACGGTCCCGCACAGCATGAGGAATCTTATGTCGGACGAACAACTGGAATTGCCTCTGGGTCAATGGTAATCGTGTACCTGACAGGCAACCTGCCCAGCTTATTGTCAAACAAATCCTTGTATTGTGTTAGGATTTGATGGCTAAAGTCACAGTCTGTAGTCAGTGGACAGACAGAAGGGCTGAAAGTAATCAAACCCATGTCTAGCCATGTGTTGGCACCTAGTAGAGATGGTACATTTTCCACGTACTACATAAAAATCCAGGTTGTGGACACGTGTGTTAGGACAGTAGCACAACTCAACTTGGTCGATAGGATGCACTCGACTTCCAGTAAACGAGACAAGAGATACAGCTTTTGGAAATACCGTTTCTGTTTTTCTTAGCTTCTGGAAAACAGCCAAGCAGATAATGTTGCAGCGAGCTCCAGAATCGACCTTCAGATAAAGAGTTTTGCCATTAATAAGCAAAGCAAACTTGGGGTTCAGTTGTTTTATGCACTAAATCAGACAAGGCATGTACATCGATGTCATCACCTTCGCCAGCAGTTTTTAAATCCATATGAACTGGTTGTGAGAACTCAGAGATAACACTTTCACGGCCAAGCGAATTAACAGATTGTCTCATTTAAAATCTGTTACTACGTGAACGACAACACTTAATGAAATTGGTTCCTTTGTTGCAGAATCAACATAGTTTCCAATATGCAGGGCAACGGTCACAAACAGCGGCATGTGAACCCCCACAGTTACAGCAATTATCGATTAGTCTTAGCTTGGTATCCGGCACTTGAGAAAAACGAGTAGAGATTTAATAAGACATACTGGTAGCATTAACTTCATGAGCAGTGGAATGCCCCAGAACTTTAATGTGAGCATCAGGCATTTCAGCAATGTGACAGCGGTTTTCAGCCGCCCCTAGGGTCAGGTCAACATCCCGCAGTAACTCATCGCGTAATTTATCATTCCGTGTGCCATGGACCGTACGGTCACAAAAAAGATTGTCGCATATATCTTTAAAGTCGCTTTGACTTGTGATATGCTTCAGTACACTAACGTATAACTCGACAGGTTCTCCCTATCTCTGGCACCATGAAAAAAACAGATGCAGTTCAATGCTCAAGTTAGTCCGTAACTCACATAATTGACAGAATTTATGCAGGAGGCATTCAGGGTCACGGATAGATTCTGCAGGAATCTGGACACCATTTGCGTCAACTCTAGCCGGTTCATAGTGAAATCTTCTGGCACAATGAGAAGCTTCTGTGCCTGCCACATTTAGAAGGATTGATGCACGAACAGCAGGATCAGCAGGAGGGTGTGCTGCATCAATGTATATTGAAAAATCCTCTTCAAATACACACCATCGTTCTGTGAGATCTTCATCAAACACCAAGATCTCTGGTTTTCTGAGAGCAGAAGCCATTGCAAAACAGTTGAAAACAATAAACTAAAATAAAAGCAATAGAATTAAACAAGTAGTGAGTCCGTGCACTCTGACACCATGTTGTGTTTTGGCTGTTGTAATAACTGAAGCCTTACACCATGATAAAGGTCCAAAGACTTCATTAACGACATAGCATATATAACTTCATGCAGGCACATCTTTCTTATTCTAAAGGGAACAGGCAGGGAGGACGACTGTAAAAGCATGTGGGCATAAATACTAAATCATGACTCATAACATGAGTGACTGATCAACACAGGTGAGCAATAGAGATAGAGGATTCTATAGTCCATTTTACAGACATGCATTTCAGTGGATGCAAACAATGATGATGAGTGTCCAGAGCTCATGGTCCCTATTGGTACCAATAACACAAGTAACAAGGGGGATTAGGCCATACAAAAATAATGTAAGGAGTTTAATAGATAAAAAAGAAATAGGTCCTCCAGGGTTGTAATCTCACAATTAATACCCATGCCATTAGCCAGAGGCAAGCTCATCTCCAACTCGCAGAACTCGTTAGTCTCCAACTCGTTAGAACTCATTCATCTCTGCAACTGGATCATCGACTTTCTGAAAAACACACCATAATCAGTTAGCATAGAGAACAAACCATCTTCTAGACAATCCTCAACATTCGTGCTCTACCAGATGCGTTCTCACCCTCCATTTTTACTCCTTATACACCCATGATTGTGCTGCCAAGTACAATTCCAACTCAATTAAAAACAATCGTGGACAACTCCATTGTAGTGGGAAATAATTATGTGATAGAGTATAGGAAGGAGATTGAGAAGCTTGCAATTGGTGTCAAGGCGACAACCTGTTTCTCATTGTCAGAAAGACAAAGGAGATAGAGATCAACTTCAGCAAATAAAGCAGTATATATGAAAGCACTTGCCTCCAGATTCAGGAACAGTTTCTCCCAGCTTTTATCGGGGCAACTGAACCATCCTATCACCATCCTATTCTCATCCTTGAGAGCAGTCCTGAGCTACCATCTACAGTATCTCATTGGAGACCCTTGGACTATCTTTAATCAGACTTTTCTGGACTTTACCTTGCACCAAACGTTATTCCCTTCATCCTTTAGCTGTATACTGTGGACAGCTTGATTGCAATAATGCAAAGCCTTTCCACTGACTGGATAGCGCACACCAAATAGCATTCCAATGCACATCGGTACACATTACAATAAACCAAATTAAACTAAACAATAAACTAAAATAAATAGGTAATGTAGTCTAATATGCGGCTAAGGGAATTGTGCAAGAGGAAGTGCACATATATATAGTTAGTGCAAACATATATATAAGTTCATATATATACATACTTAGGAATGTTTAAACTCGGTTGGCAGGGCCTGGGTACCGAAGCAAGTGGAGGGATTGATGGGAAGGTAAAGTTTATGACAAATAAGGAAGTATAGGCAGGAAAATTTCACCATCAGACTAATGGGCTGAAGCATGTTTATTTCAAAGGTATAATGGGTAAAGCAAATGAACTTGGAGCATGGAAAGATGCATGGACCTATGATGTTGCAGCTATTACAAAATTTAGTTGCAAGCGGAACAGGTTTGGCAACTCAACATTCCCTGGTTCCGATGTTTTAGACTTTGCTCTAGAGCAGTGAAGGAGGTGGAGGAATTGCACGAATCAGAGAGAATGTCATAGCTGCACTCAGGGAGGACATGCTCAAGGGTTCATCCATTGAGACAATATGGGTAAAAAAATAAGAATGATTCAATCACTCCAATGGAATTAATTATATGCAGGCTACCCAATAACCAAAGCGAGTTAAAGGAACAATGTTGTTGTAGTGGATGACTTTAACTTCCCTAATATTTACTGGGAGCTCCTTATTGCAAGTGGCAGAGAACTTTGGGAACAGTGAGCACAAATCATTAAATTTTAAGATAGTTATGAATAAATATAAGTCTGGAACTTGGGGAGGGAAAGTACTAAATTATGTGATGGCACATTGCAACATTATTATGTTGTACGAAGGAACTGCAGATGCTGGTTTAAACCAAAGATAGACACAAAATGCTGGAGTAACTCAGCCAGCCAGGCAGCAACATATTTTGGATGGAAGGAATGGGTGATGTTTCGGGGCGGGACCCTTCAGCATCTCTGAATAGAAGGAATTGGTGAAGTTTCGGGTCAAGACCCTTCCATGGCAGGAATGGGTGATGTTTCAGGTCTCGACCCAAAACGTCACACATTCCTTTTATCAGAAATTCTACCTGTCCTGCTGATTTAGTCCCGTATTTTCTGTCTTGCAACATTACTAGGCAGGAGCTAGGGAGTTGTTTAAAGACCAGCTCATCAAAGTTCACAATTGCCATGTTCCAGTAAAGGGGAAGGAAAAGGATGGCAAGTTAAGGGAACATTGGATAGTGAGAGAGGTTGTAAATTTGGTCAATTAGAAAAATGAGCCATATGTAAGATTTAGGAACATGAAATCAGACAGGACCTTTGAGGACTATATAAATGCAGGAAAGAACTCGAACAAGGAATTTACAAAGGCCAAAATTGGCCATGAAATATTTTTGACAAGTAGGATTAAAGAGAATTCGTAGGCTTTTTATACATACAATAGAATCAAGAGGGTGACTGGGGAGATAGTAAAATTACTCAAGGATAAAGTAGGGAATTTAAGCTTTGAGACAGAGGTTGTAGGCAAGGTACCAAACAAGTACTTTGAGTTGGAATTCACCAAGGAAAAGGTCATGGAGGATAGTGAGATCCGTGCAGGATATCCTAATATGCTGAGACATTTTGAGATTTAGAAGAAGGTGGTGCTGACATTTATTCATATTTTGAAGCAAATGGGCTAAGTAGGGACAGTCAGCATGGCTTTGTGCACGGTATTGTGCGCGGGACGTTAGTAAAACATTTGACAAGGTCACTCGTGGTAGGCTTAGACATAAGATTAAGATGCATGGGATACATGGTGACTTGGTAGTTTGGATCCAGCACTGGCTCACCCATAGAATACAGAGGGTAGGTGTATCCAGTCTGTGACTAGTAGTGTTCTGATGGATCAGTGCGTGGATCTCTGTTGTTTGTGATATATATGGACATCAATGTAGATGTGTTGTTAATTTATTCATAGATGGCACAAAAAATAGTGTTGTGCACAGTGAAGAAGTGAAATGTAAGGGGATAGTATAGAGTTATTGGCAGTACCATTAATAGCAGTAACAAACAAAGGGATCTTGTGGGATTGGTTTGTTATATAGTAAGTGGTAGGTGCTTGGAATGTAGGGAATGGAAGGTTATAGATCGTGTGCAGGCAGAAGGGAACAATTTAATTTGGCATAATGTTCAACACAGACATTGTGGACTGAAGGGCTTGTTCCTATGCTCTACATTTCTATGTCCTATGTTGCTAATGCACAATAAAGTGCTAAACGGCATTTCCTTTATCCAGACCCTCAAAACTCATGCTCCTCAGGGATGTGTGCAAATACCCTATTCCTTATACACCCATGACTCTATGGCCAAGTAAACTATCGGCTCAATCCTCATGTTTGCCACTGATACCACTCTTGTTGGTCGAATCAACAACAATGAGGCAAACACAAGAACAAAATTGGGAATCTTGTCTTATGGTGTCAGAATAACAACCTAGCTCTTAACATTGGCAAGACAAAATATGCCAGGCAGGGCATGTGGCAGGGGTGGTGGTAGGTGCAAGAGGCTGGCCTGGTGTTAGGCAGTAATCAATACAACCTTGTTCTTATCAACGGAGCTGCTGTAGAAATGGTTGACAGTTTCAAGTTTTGAAGCATCCAGATCACCAGCAACCTAACCTGGTCCCTTCACATTGATGCAGTGTTCAAGACAGTGCATCAGTGAATTTATTTTCTTAGGCTCCTGGGAAAATTCTGCATGTCCTTGAGGATTCTCTCAAGGTACGCTGTATTCTGATGGGATACACCGCCGTCTGCTCTTGACCCCCGAAACCTGGAGAGTGTGTTAAACATTGTCCGTCCGTCCGTCCATCACAGGCTCGTCACTTCAAAGAGGAGGAGGAGCCATCCTGGGGAAGGGCTGCTAACCAGCAGCTGTCCGTTCAATTTACTTTTTTTATTAGTTTCAGCCATCCCAGCCGCTGTGAGGACTCTCCCGACGTCGGAGCAACACCACCCGGCGAGAACGGCCAGGAACATCGGGCCTCCGTAAAGGCAACTGTGGAGGCCTCAATAGGTCTGACTATGGGAGAACTGGGGATGGGGACTGGACATTGTGCCTTCCCCCACAGTGGTATCAATTGTGGGGGGATGTTTTTTTGTGTGTAAATGAATATTTTATTCTGTGTCCAAGATGGCTGCTGGAAGGGAGAGTGTACGCTTGCGCGCTTTAGCTGCCGCTGCTCTCTCTTCATATTGTGTTTTTGATTTTTGTCTTTGGATTGAATTCTGCTTTAAATTGTGTACTGGTGATGTCTTTGATATTTATTTCATTCCGCTTACATGTTTTTACTCTATTTACTAAATTTTATAATGTGTCCTTGAGACTCTTGAACGGCGCCTATAAATAAAATTTATTATTATTATTATTATTCATTCCTTCCTATTCATCTTCACCGAGCATTGCTTCAGGAAGTCGCAAAATATCACCAAGGATGCTTGCTACCCTGGCCACACTTTTATCTCTCTTCGAGCTTTGGGGAGAAGACACAGGAGCTCAAGAGCCTGAACATCCAGAGCTAAGAACAGCTTCTTCTCCCTGTAATCAGAGTCCCGATCAAATTGTTTCTAATACACATTTTTTCAGGCAGTGCTCCCATATACTCTAAATTTTTGCTTGTTCAGTTATTCCATTAATGCAATTGAATACTTTTTGTACTACGCCACATTGCACGATAATCTTTGCACCCTGTTGTGTCACATTGTTGATGTATTTATTTCTGTAACTGTCTTTATCATGCAAACAATGTTTATATTATGCCCTTGTGTGTAATACAATAAAATAACCTAAATCTATTTCTGAATAATATTTCTTCCAGCAATAACTATTTTGTCCAGTAATGATGAACCATATAAATGGTAAACTTGACAAATTCAACCAATCTGCTAGCATAGAGAATGAGTTACTGAAAAATTATCCAAAGATTTGACCTATTAATCTGGAGACCTTGGTGTAATTTCTGCAGTTGGGAAATTTAAAATCATGTATCTGGAATTAAAAAAAAATAGTATCAGTAATGATGACCATGAAATAACTGGATTATCATAAAATATGTTGTCTAACATTTTACATTCCTTAGAGAAATAAATCTGCCATTTTTATCGGACTGATCAATATAGACCTATCCAGATCAACCATTCCCAAAATGTATATTAATTGTTGACCTTGGAAAGTGTGAAAAAAAAGTATAGGGCTGATCAAACCTCTGAGGAAAAATGGAGCCATATTTTTTAAGATAAAAAAACAGGGAAAATTGGAAATGGTTGGCTGACCTGGTAATCTCTGGAATATCCTACAATCTGAAATATTAAAGGGCCTGTCCCACTTAGGCAATTTTTCAGCGGACTGCCAGCGACTGTCAAGTTTGCGGCACTCGCCTGAAAAAAAACGGGAACTGGAACGGTGACCGTCACGCACACGCACACACACGCACACACACGCACACACACACACACACACACACACACATCGCAAAGGCGGGGGCCAGGGAAAGCGGGAAGAGCGCTGTCTGAAATTAACACGGAGCAAAGCCAAGGTGATACAGACACACACCGTGATGAACAGGAAGGTTAAGACAGCTAGCAAGTCAAGTCAAGTCAAGTTTATTTGTCACATACACATACGAGATGTGCAGTGAAATGAAAGTGGCAATGCTCGCGGACTTTTGTGCAAAAAGACAAACAACCTATAAACACAATCATAACACACATATACCTTTACATAATAGATAATGGAAAGAAAAACGTTCAGTAGAGTTAGTCCCTGGCGAGATAGGCATTTACAGTCCAAATGGCCTCTGGGAAGAAACTCCTTCTCAACCTCTCCGTTCTCACCGCATGGCAACGGAGGCGTTTGCCTGACCGTAGCAGCTGGAACAGTCCATTGCAGGAGTGGAAGGGGTCTCTCATGATATTGGTGGCTCTGGAGTTGCACCTCCTGATGTATAGTTCCTACAGGGGGGCAAGTGATGTTCCCATAGTGCGTTTGGCCGAACGCACTACTCTCTGCAGAGCCTTCTTGTCCTTGGCAGAGCAATTCCCAAACCAGATGGTAATGTTCCCGGACAAGATGCTTTCCACCGCCGCTGCGTAGAAGCACTGGAGGATCCTCGGAGACACTCTGAATTTCCTCGATTGCCTGAGGTGGTAAAGGCGCTGCCTTGCCTTACTCACGAGTGCTGAGGCATGTGATGCCCATGTCATATCCTCAGAGATGTGGACTCCCAGATATTTAAAACAGTTCACCCTATCCACAGGATCCCCATTTATCCTCAATGGAGTGTACGTCCTCGGATGATGTGCCCTCCTAAAGTCCTAGATCAGCTCCTTCGTTTTTTTGATGTTCAAGAGGAGGCTGTTATCCTGGCACCAGAGTGCTAGATCAGCCACCTCCTCCCGGTAGGCCTTCTCATTGTTGTCTGAGATCAGGCCCACCACCACATTGTCATCAGCAAACTTAATTATTGAGTTAGAGCTGAACCTAGCCACACAGTCATGTGTGTACAGGGAGTACAATAGGGGGCTGAGGACGCAACCCTGGGGCAATCCTGTGCTCAGGGTGAGGGACTTTGATGTATTCCCTCCCATCTTGACTACCTGGGGCCTGGCGTTGAGAAAGTCCAGGACCCAGGCACACAGGGAGGTGTTGAGCCCCAATCGCATTAGCTTCCCGGGCAGTCTAGTGGGGACTATCATGTTGAAGGCTGAACTGTAGTCTATGAACAGCATCCTCACGTAGCCCCCTTCTGGCTGTCCAGATGGGAGAGAGCGGTGTGCAAGACCTGGGAGACCGCATCGTCCGTAGACCTGTTCGGACGGTGTGCGAACTGCAACGGGTCCATGTTCCGAGGGAGGAAGGCGCAGATGTGTTTCTTCACCAGCTTCTCAAAGCATTTCATGACCTCCGATGGAAGGGCCTCTGACTGGTCGGACCACCGCTTAACGTCCCTCGTCTCTACCGCTCCCCGGTGTACAGTAAGTCCATTAAAGGGGGGGGGGAGGGGAGAAGGAGGGAGAAGTGGGGGGAGAAGGGCAGAGGAGGTCCGACCAGTCAGAGGTCATGCTGCAAGATGCACTGAGTGATGTCGACTGGAATATGTTCGAAGCAAGTTCCAGTGACGTCAGTGAGTTCGCGGAAGCAGTCATGGACTTCATCGCAACAATAACCGACAACATCATCCCCACGGTAAGGGTAAGAACCTTCCCGAACCAAAAACCCTGGGTAGACAGATCTGTTCGTGTGGCCTTGAATGCTCGTACCGCTGCCTACAACTCGGGCTTGGCATCAGGAAACATGGACGTCTACAAGGCAGAGTCCTACCGAATGCGAAGGGCGGTGAAGGACGCAAAGAGAAGGTACAGGGACAAGATGGAGTTACAGATGGAGCAGCAGGACACCAGAAGCCTGTGGCAGGGGCTACGGATTGTAACCAACTACTGAGGCACCGCTCCCTCATCCGCATGTGCCGGCACCTCCCTAGCTGACGACCTGAACTCCTTCTACGCTCGTTTCGAGATTGTCAGGTGCTCCAGATCCGGCGAGCAGGAACGGGAAAGCATGTTGATATTTCCAGGGTTGCACCAGTTGTTATTGGTCATGAAGCAGACTCCTCCACCCTTGGATTTCCCAGATGCTTCTGTTCTGTCAGCACGGTGGACAGTGAAGGACTCGGTTGGGCAGATTACCTGATCCGGAATCAGTGAGGTCAGCCATGTTTCAGTCAGGCAGAGGATGTTGCAGTTCCTTATGTCCCGCTGGAATCTAATCCTCGCCCTGAGGTCATCCAGCTTGTTTTCCAGGGACTGGACATTCGCCAGAAGAATGCTGGGCAGAGGGGGACGAAAGGCTTGGGCTCTCAGCCTATTCCGAATCCCCCCCCGCTTCCCTCGATGTTTTCTCCGGGTTTTCCTTGCAGCCGAGCTCCCATTGTTGTTGCAGCAGCTTCTGCTGATCTCTGCTGGCCATGCTGGATCAGTAAGTACAGAGTTTAAAAAGTCTCCGTTTGCCCTGGAGTTTAGATTTAAGAGGGTTTCCCTGTCATACTTTGTTAGTACTAGGGAGTTAGAACTTAGAAATAAGTTAAAAAGGAACATAAAAATTAAAAACACACACAATTTTCGCGGAGCTGCCACAACGGCGACTGGACAGGGCCGCGCCATTTATTTTTTTTTTGCCGCTCATGCCGCCCATTCTACCTTCCCCGGGAGTTCGGCTCAGTGATCGCCACAGCCGTCTACATTCCACCGCAGGCGGACACCGACGTGGCACTATCGGCCCTACACGATGTGCTATGTCTACATCAAAACAAGTACCCGGAAGCGGCTATGGTGGTGGCTGGAGATTTTAATAAATCAAATCTCAAGAAGGTCATGCCGAACTTCTACCAACACATCACGTGTGCCACCAGGGGGGAGAGAACTTTGGACCACTGCTACACACCGTTCAGGAAAGGCTACAAGGCCGTTTCACTCCCTCCCCTAGGAAAATCTGACCACGCTGCTATTTTCCTGTTGCCGGAGTATAAACAGAGGATAGTTCGGGAAGCGGTAGAGACGAGGGACGTAAAGCGGTGGTCCGACCAGTCAGAGGCCATGCTGCAAGATGCACTGAGTGATGTCGACTGGAATATGTTCGAAGCAAGTTCCAGTGACGTCAGTGAGTTCGCGGAAGCAGTCATGGACTTCATCGCAACAATAACCGACAACATCGTCCCCACGGTAAGGGTAAGCACCTTCCCGAACCAAAAACCCTGGGTAGACAGATCTGTTCATGTGGCCTTGAATGCTCGTACCGCTGCCTACAACTCGGGCTTGGCATCAGGAAACATGGACGTCTACAAGGCAGAGTCCTACCGACTGCGAAGGGCGGTGAAGGACGCAAAGAGAAGGTACAGGGACAAGATGGAGTTACAGATGGAGCAGCAGGACACCAGAAGCCTGTGGCAGGGGCTACGGATTGTAACCAACTACCGAGGCACCGCTCCCTCATCCGCATGTGCCGGCACCTCCCTAGCTGACGACCTGAACTCCTTCTACGCTCGTTTCGAGAGGGGCAACACCACTCCAGGTCTGCCGACTATCGACAATACCGACAGCGGGCTGGCTACCGAAGCTGAAGGGAGGAATATGCACACATTCTCGCTGTCCGAGCACGACGTGAGGAGGGCACTGACACGGGTGAACACAAGAAAAGCTGCAGGCCCCGATGGCATCTCGGGGCGAGTACTCAAGTCCTGTGCTACGCAGCTAGCTCCAGTGCTCACTACATTATTCAACCTCTCCCTGGACAAGTCCGTGGTCCCTGCCTGCTTCAAAAAATCCATCATTGTACCGGTACCAAAAAATGCCTCCCCAGCCTGCCTGAATGACTACCGTCCGGTGGCCCTTACCTCAGTAGTCATGAAATGCTTTGAGAGGCTGGTGAAGAATCACATCTGCGCCTTCCTCCCTCGGAACATGGACCCGTTGCAGTTTGCATACCGTCCGAACAGGTCCACGGACGATGCGGTCTCCCAGGTCTTGCACACCGCTCTCTCCCATCTGGACAGCCAGAAGGGGGGCTACGTGAGGATGCTGTTCATAGACTACAGTTCAGCCTTCAACACGATAGTCCCCACCAGACTGGCCGGGAAGCTACTGGAATTGGGGCTCAACACCTCCCTGTGTGCCTGGGTCCTGGACTTTCTCACCGCCAGGCCCCAGGTAGTCAAGATGGGAGGGAATACATCGAAGTCCCTCACCCTGAGCACAGGATCGCCCCAGGGTTGCGTCCTCAGCCCCCTATTGTACTCCCTGTACACACATGACTGTGTGGCTAGGTTCAGCTCCAATTCAATAATTAAGTTTGCTGATGACACTGTGGTGGTGGGCCTGATCTCAGACAATGATGAGAGGGCCTACCGGGAGGAGGTGGCTGATCTAGCACTCTGGTGCCAGGAGAACAGCCTCCTCTTGAACATCAAAAAAAAATGAAGGAGCTGATCATGGACTTTAGGAGGGCACATCATCCGAGGACGTACACTCCATTCACTATAAATGGGGATCCTGTGGATAGGGTGAACTGTTTTAAATATCTGGGAGTCCACATCTCTGAGGATATGACATGGTCATCACACGCCTCAGCACTGGTGAGTAAGGCAAGGCAGTGCCTTTACCACCTCAGGCAATTGAGGAAATTCAGAGTGTCTCTGAGGATCCTCCAGTGCTTCTACGCAGCGGCGGTGGAAAGCATCTTGGCCGGGAACATTACCATCTGGTTCGGGAATTGCTCTGCCAAGGACAAGAAGGCTCTGCAGAGAGTAGTGCGTTCGGCCGAATGCACTATGGGAACTTCACTCACCCCCCTGCAGGAACTATACAACATGAGGTGCAACTCCAGAGCAAACAAAATCATGAGAGACCTCTTCCACCCCTGCAACGGACTGTTCCAGCCGCTACGGTCAGGCAAACGCCTCCGTTGCCATGCAGTGAGAACGGAGAGGTTGAGAAGGAGTTTCTTCCCAGAGGCAATTCGGACTGTAAACGCCTTTCTCACCAGGGACTAACTGTACAGAACGTTTTTCCTTCTATTATTAATTAGGTAAAATAATATGTGTGTTATGATTGTGTTTATAATTTGTTTGGTTGTTTTGTTGTTCCGCGAGCATTGCCACTTTCATTTCACAGCACATCTCGTATGTGTATGTGACAAATAAACTTGACTTGACTTGACTTGACTTGAGGCCGATACACTTTTAAGAAGCCAGACAACTTTCAATGAGCCAGATATACACAGCTGTGAAGTTTGGGGGGCATTTAACATTACTGGTCAGTTAAGGGCCTGTCCCACGAGCATACGACTGCATGCGGCAAGTGCGACCAAACCGGAAGCGGGGGCCAGTCGGGGGCTGCGTGGGAGATGCGTGGAGGTCACGTGATCCATGTACAGGGCCTGCCCCACTAGCATGCGACTGCATCTGGCGTGCGCGACAAAACCGGAAGCGGGGGCCCAGCGGAGGTCGAGTGATCCCGTACGAGTTGACATAAAGTTCGACCGAATGTTCGCGGGAGGTTTGGGCTACGCGTACACCGTCAAGACGCTGTGTACAATGTCAAGATGCTGTGCACGCCCATCGTGGGTCGACAGGCTATTCCCGCATGGAATTTTTGGTCAGTGTCAGTTTTTCGGAGCCCCGCACGATGTTGGGACCAGCTCCGCACAACTTCATACGGCTCCGGTGATCGAAGTGGGACTGGCCCCGCGAGGCCGTATGACTCTAGCGATCACGTTAGGTCACGCTTGCCACATGCAGTCGCATGCTTGTGGGACAGGCCCTTTACCCTTGGTTCCGAAAACTCATGCTTATGTTTTTTTCCCCAATGAGCCAATGAAAATGATCGGTTAAGCAAAGGCAATTAACTAAAACTACCTACGTCTTGTTTGACTACCTATAATCGACTACCTACAGATACTGCCTGGGAATAAATAGGTGTTTCTGCGGCCGCAAATGGGACTCCAGGATGGTATGTTGCCTCCCTGGTGCAAGGGTCAGGGATGTCATTGAGCGGCTGCAGAACATTCTGGAGGGGGAGGGTGAACAGCCAGTTGGCATGGTGCATATTGGCACCAACGATATAGGTAAAAAACGGGATGGGGTCCTACAAGATGAATACTGGGAGCTAGGAGATATACTTAAAAGTAAGACCTCAAAGGTAATAATCTCTGGATTACTACCAGTGCCACGTGCTAGTCAGAGTAGAAATAGGTGGATATTGCAGATGAATATGTGGCTTGAAAAATGGTGCAAGGGGGAGGGATTCAAATTTCTAGGGCATTCGAACAAGTTCTGGGGGAGGTGGGACCAGTACAAACAGGACGGTCTGCACCTGGGCTGGAATGGAACCAATGTCCTTGGGGAGTGTTTGCTAGTGCTGTCGGGAGGATTTAAGCTAATGTGGCAGGGGGATGGGAGCATGGGCAGAGAGACAGAGGGGTGTAAAATGAGGGTAGAAGCAATAGGTAGCAAGGTGAAAAGTAAAAGTGGCAGGCAGACAAATCCAGGGCAAAAATCAAAAAGGGCCAATTTTCAAAATAATTGTATAAGGGGCAAGAGTGTTGTAAAAACAAGCCTGAAGGCATTGTGTCACCATGCAAGGAACATTCATAATAAGGTTGATGAGTTGGACGTGCAGAAAGTTGTTAATGAATATGATATAGTTGGTATCACGGAGACATGGCTCCAGAGTGACCAAGGCTGGGAGCTGAACATTCAGGGATATTCAATATTCAGGAGGGATTGACAGAAAGGAAAAGGAGGTGGGATAGCGTTGCTGGTTAGAGAGGAGATTAACGCAATAGAAAGGAAGGACATTATCTTGGAGGATGTGGAATCGATATGGGTGGAGCTGCGAAATACTAAGGGGCAGAAAACGTTAGTGGGAGTTATGTACAGGCCACCTAACCGTAGTAGTGGAGTTGGGGATGGCATCAACCAGGAAATTAGAAATGCGTGCAACAAAGGTAAAACCGTTATAATGGATGACTTCAATCTACATATAGATTGGGTGAATCAAATTGGCAGTGGTGCTGAGGAAGAGGATTTCTTGGAATGTATGCGGGATAGTTTTCTAAACCAAATTGTTGATTAACCAAAGAGAGAGCAGGCTATTCTAGACTGGGTAGTGAGTAATGAGGAAGGGTTAGTTAGCAGTCTTGTTGTTTGTGGCCCCTTGGGCAAGAGTGACCATAATATGGTTGATTTCTTCATTAGGATGGAGAAGGTAACTTTGAGGGTATGAGACGTGAATTGGCCAAGATAGACTGTCAATTGATTCTTAAAGGGTTGATGGCGGATATGCAATGGAAGGCATTTAAAGACTGCATGGATGAAATACAACAATTGTTCATCCCAGTTTGGCAAAATAATAAATAAGGGAAGATAGTGCATCTGTGGATGACAAGGGAAATCAGGGATAGTATCAAAACAAAAGATGAAGCATTCAAATTAGCCAGAAAAAGCACACTACTGGGAGAAATTGGGACTGGGAGAAATTCAGAGTCCAGCAGAGGAGGACAAAGGGCTTAATTAGGAAGGGAAAATAGATTATTAAAAAAAACAAAACTGGCAGGGAATAGAAAAACTGACTGCAAAAGTTTTTATAGATATGTGAAGAGAAAAAGAATAGTTAAAAGAAATTAGTTCCCTTGCAGTCAGAAACAGTTGAATTTATCTTGGGGAACAAGGAAATGGCGCACCAATTGAATAACTACTTTGGTTCTGTCTTCACTAAGGAAGACATAAATAATTTTCCGGAAATAGCAGGGGACCGGGGGTCAAATGAGATGGAGGAACTGAGTGAAATCCAGGTTAGTTGTGAAGTGGTGTTAGGTAAATTGAATGGATTAAAGGCCGATAAATCCCCAGGGCCAGATAGGCTGTATCCCAGAGTACTTAAGGAAGTAGCCCCAGAAATAGTGGATGCATTAGTGATAATTTTTCAAAACTCTTTAGATTCTGGAGTATTTCCTGAGGATTGGAGGGTAGCTAATGTATCCCCAATTTTTAAAAAGTGAGGGAGAAAACGTGGAATTACAGACCAGTTAGATTAACATCTGTAGTGGGAAAAATGCTAGAGTCAGTTATTAAAGATGGGATGGCAGCACATTTGGAAAGTGGTGAATTCATTGGACAAAGTCAGCATGGATTTATGAAAGGTAAATCATGTCTGACAAATCTTATAGAATTTTTCGAGGATGTAAATTGTAGAGTGGATAAGGGAGAACCAGTGGATGTGTTATATCTGGACTTTCAGAAGGCTTTCGGCAAGGTCCCACATAAGAGATTAGTATACAAACTTGAAGCACACGGTATTGGGGGTTCAGTATTGATGTGGATAGAGAGCTGGCTGGCAGACAGCAAGCGAAGAGCAGGAGTAAACAGGTCCTTTTCAAAATGGCAGGCAGTGACTAGTGGGGTACCGCAAGGCAAAGTGCTGGGACCCCAGCTATTTACAATATATATTAATGATTTGGATGAGGGAATTGAATGCAACATCTCCAAGTTTGTGGATGACACGAAGCTGGGGGGCAGTGTTAGCTGTGAGGAGGATGCTAGTAGGCTGGAAGGTGACTTGGATAGGTTGGGTGAGTGGGCAAATGCAAGGCACATGCAGTATAATGTGGATAAATGTGAGGTTATCCACTTTGGTCGCAAGAACAGGAAAGTAGACTATAATCTGAATGGTGGCCGATTAGGAAAAGGGGAGATGCAATGAGACCTGGGTGTCATGGTACACCAGTCATTGAAAGTAGGCATGCAGGTACAGCAGCAGGCATATTTGCATTCACAGCAAAAGGATTTGAGTATAGGAGCAGGGAGGTTCTGCTGCAGTTGTACAGGGCCTTAATGAGACCACACCTGGAGTATTGTGTACAGTTTTGGTCTCCTAATCTGAGGAAAGACATTCTTGCCATAGAGGGAGTACAGAGTAGGTTCACCACATTGATTCTTGGAATGGCAGGATTTTCATATAAAGAAAGAGTGGATAGACTTGGCTTATACTCGCTAGAATTTAGAAGATTGAGGGGGGATTTTATAGAAACTTACAAAATTCTTAAGGGGTTGGACAGTCTAGATGCAGGAAGATTGATCCCATGTTGGGGAAGTCCAGAACACGGGGTCACAGTTTAAGTATAAGGGGGAAGTCTTTTAGGACCGAGATGAGAAAAACATTTTTCACACGTTGTGGTGAATCTGTGGAATTCTCTGCCACTGAAGGTAGTTGAGGCAAGTTAATTGGCTATATTTAAGAGGGAGTTAGATGTGGCCCTTTTGACTAAAGTGATCAGGGGGTATGGAGAGAAGGCAGGTACTGGATACTGAGTTGGATGATCAGCCATGATCATATTGAATGGTGGTGCAGGCTCAAAGGGTCAAATGGCCTTCTCCTGCACCTATTTTCTATGTTTCTATGACCTGCAGAATGTTTATAGATTTATATTTTCATTGCAGACTTCTGTTTAATTTTTTGAGACTTGTTTCACAAAACATGCCAGGTAAAGTCCTTATGTGTTTTCTGAACATTTTGTTTGAGAAGAAATGTCATGGATTCACATGAGCAGCACAGAGATCCAAAATTTAATAAAGCACAACCCCTAGCACAAACTCAAGATTTCCAAGCATGCACATGCAAATGTTTGAGATCTCAGTTTTGGTGATTTTCTGACTGCACTTTGTTGAAGAGTGGTGTTGGATAAATAGGCCAGCACTTATGGTGGGGAATTCACTTAAAGAACTTGCATGAGTTTACATCTGATGCAAAGAATTTTTCCTCAATGGAATTCAGTGCAGATTTTTTGTTGTCTATTTTAAGTGTCTGTTTTGTTTAAATATATATATATATATATTTCATCATCAAGATGATCAAGGGCCTGTCCCACTTTCACGACCAAATTCTTGAACTCTGCCGAGTTTGCCTTGAGTCATACTCGCAGCATGGTCGTCAGGAGGTTGTAGGAGGTCGTAGGAAGTCGTAGGTAGGTCGTAGTTAAGTTGAGATGCTAGTCGTAGGTACTCGAGGCAACAAGTAGTTCGAGGCGTTTTTCTAGCCTGGTGAAAAATGTCCATGAGTGAAAAAGGTCGGAATTAGGTCATGAAAGTGGGAAAGACCCTTTAACAAAAGAACAACAAGAGAAATGGACCAATTATTTCACTATATGAATGGTTTTAACCTGAAATTAATTTACTGAATCAGCAGTGAAAACGTGAATTTCAAAACTGGATTTGATAAATAATTAAATGTAACAGTAGTTTAGAACAATAGGGAGAGATCCAACGAGGGAAAAAAACCTGAATAGCACTTAATAGTTTATAATGGGTTTATGCAAATTAAGTGGTGAGTCACGTAAATGGGTTATTGGATTCCATTAGATGTCGGGTGTCTGTGCTGATCTTGTAAATATATCACTGAACCAGGAGTAATGTACAGTTATAGTAAAAATTAAATCTAAATCATGTTAAGGTAATGAAAAAGCAAAATAAATTTTATTTTAGTTTTTAGTTTAGAGATACATTGTGAAAACAGTCCCTTCAGCCCATTGGGTCCATGCCGGCCAGCGATCCCTGTGCACTAGCACAATCCTACACACTAGGGACAATTTATAATTATACCAAGCCAATTAACCTACAAACCTGTATGCCTTTGGAGTGTGGGAGGAAACTGGAGAATCTGGAAAAAAACCCACGCAGGTCACGGGGAGAAGGTACAAACTCCGTACAGACAAGCACCCATAGGCAGGATCAAATCCGGGCCTCTGGTGCTGTGAGGCAGCAAATCTACCGCTGCACCACTGTGCTTCCTAAAAAAATGTTGTGGATATGATGGTTACAATATCATTCACCATTGCACCGGCAAATTCCTTGTATGTATATATACTTGGCTAATAAAATATTATTCAATTCAATTCAATTCAATTCAATTCAATTCAATTCAATTCAATTCAATTCAATTCAATTCTATTCTATTCTATTCTATTCTGTTCATGAGTAAGGTTTTCACATCAATGGGAAGGAGAACTAACACATGAAGTTGAATATTACAAAAATGACTACATTTGAAAGGTATTTAATTTGCTATACGATATGTCAGGACATCTATGGGCTGTATAGTGCTGTCAACCAACACCAGGTAGTGCTTGCCTCGCCATTCGAATATGTCAGCAGCCAGCGAGGTCCAGGGCATAGCAGGCGCAGGCTGCTGCAGAAGTGGCTGGCGCTGCTGATGTGGGGCCAGGGTGTTGAAATCAGGACAGGAGGTTACTCGGGCTTTAATGTACTTGGCCATACCGGGCCAATAGTATACCTGGCACAGGAGGAGCGGGGGGCCCGAGACAGCGCGTCGGCCACATGCATCTCGGTGCCCCTCTTGTACACGATCAGAAAGTCGAACCGCTGGAGCTGTAGCATCATGCGCTGAAGTCTGGCTGCTGACTTCCGGGACCCTGATCGTACATTTATTCGGGTTAAGCTTGAGGTCTATCTGTCCAGGACTTTGCGGGTCGTGCTCAGCAACAAGTCCCTCCCGTACACCAGCGATGATGGCGCACGGTAAGCCCGCCAAACAGCTGTTCCATGGTGCGTTGGAAAAACCGCTAGGTTTTGTAGCGATGTGGGATGGGGCTTATTGAGGATGGTCACCAAGGGTTGATGATCCGTCTCGACGGTGAACCTGGTACCGAAAAGGAAATCCTTGAACTTGGAGCTGGCGAATACAACCGCAAGAAGCTCCTCGATTTGTGCATAGCGCTGCTCAGTTTCCGTCATGGTACGCGAGGCATAAGAAATGGGCTGCAGCGAGCCGTCATCATGGAGTTGCAGGCAAACAGCACCGAGTCCAAAGCGGGAAGCATCACACATAACTACAATCGGACGTTGCAGATCGAAAAACGTGAGAGTCGGTGTGCTGATCAGCTTTGTTTTTAGAAGGTCGAAAGCCTGCTGGTGTTGGGGAAACCAGGACCAGGCAATGTCTTTTTTCGTCAGTTACCTCAGGGGTGCGCTCAACTCGCTGAGGTCGGGGATGAACTTTACCAAGTAGTTGACCATGCCCAGGAATCGCTGCAGGCTGGTCACGTCGGCCGGGGCAGGCAGCTCAGAGATAGCGTTGGTTTTCTGCGGATCGGGTTTCAGCCCGTGGGTCATGAAGATGTGGCCAACATAGGATACTTCAGCTACACGGAACTTGCACTTTGACAGGTTGAGTTTTAAGTTGATCTGGCGAGCGCAGCCTAGAATTCGTCGGAGGTTGTGGTCATGCTCAGCAGCATCTTTCTCGTAAACCAGGATGTCATCCACGATAATGGCACACGGCAGGCCAGCAAACAGTTGCTCCATGGAGCGTTGAAACATTGCGCTAGCAGAGTTGATGCCGAACGGCATCCGTAAAAATTTGAATCTTCCGAAGGGGGTGCCAAAAGTGGTTAAGTCTGAGGAGTGTGTGTCTAAAGGTATTTGCCAGAATGAGCTCCTGGCATCAAGGACAGAGAACACCGTGGCCTGACCAACCTGGGCAGCAACATCTTCTACAGTCCTCATGGGATAATGAGGACGTCTTATTGCTAGATTTAAGTATTTGGGGTTGATGCACACCCTTATCTCGCTCTTACCCTTCTTCATGGTGGCGACCATGGTGGAGACCCAGTTGGTGGGTTCGCTGACAGCTTCAAGCACGCCCATGGCAACCATGTTCTTCAGCATTGCTTCGACCTTGCCCTTCATGGCAAATGATACCCTGTGCGGAGCACGGACCACTGGTACAACCGACGGGTCAGTTGCGATCTTGTACACGAGGGGCAGCTTACCCAGTTCATCATTGAATAGGTCAGGGTACTCAGAGAGTGGATTCAGCATCACCCGCACTTCGTGGACAGTACGGTCAGAGGATACCAGCCCGAGATCCTGACACGCCTGATTACTCAACACAGTCACACAGTCGCAGTCATGAATGAAGGATGACAGGTCTCGCGAAGATTTCTTCAGCACACAGTGGAAGGTGGCCCTCCCCACAAGTTTCAGCTCCTCTCCCCCACAAGCAAGCAATATGGAGCAATCAGCAGTTAACAGCTCATTATTTGTTGTCGGTTGTTTAAAACTTGTCTGGGAGCTGGAGGAACGTTTCCATGGGAGCGACAGGCAGCTGAGAAATGGTTCATCTTCTTACAGAAATTACAAGCTTTACCAAATGCTGGACTCTGCGACTGCATAGAGTGGACATAATTACAGTTGGGGCACTTCATGACAAGCGGGACCCGAGCAGCATAAGTCAGCCGCGGTGCAGGGCAAATGTCGTCTTGCTTGCGACGGGGCATAGCAACACCTGTTAGCTTAATAGCCCAATTGTCAGATCCCCTCTGCCCATGTAGCGGGGCAACCACCTCAGCTAATCTGCATGCATGCATAGCTTCAGTCAGGGTAAGATTTGGTTTTCGCAGCACCTCTGCTCGTAACTTCTGATCTAGCATGCTGGTGACTAAAATATCTCTAGTGAGCTGATCACACATGTTCTCGAAACGGCACCGCTGAGCAAGGTAGCGCAGGTCAGCGATAAAACATTCAACAGGCTCAACAGGCTGCTGTTTCCTTGTAAGGAATCTAGCCCACTCCAATATACGGTTGAAGGGCAAGTCACAAATCTCCGCAAACTTGCGTAAGAGACATACTGGGTCGTTGGCAGACTCCGCCGGCTCGACGACCTGGTCGTTGTCATCCAGGACCGCTGGATTGTAGGTGAAAGTCTGAGCTCACTTCATAGCATCGGGTCCGGCAAGGTTTAGCAGGAGTGAGGCTTTGACCGCATCAGGGTCATTTTGGTGCACGATGTTGATGAAATGGTTGTAGTCCATCATGAAAGTAGCCCATCGCTCCGCAATGTCAGTGTCAAAGACAAGGGGAGAAGGCTTGCGGCATGAGAATGCCATGGCAAAGAGAGAATTCAGGAGACTAGTAAAACTAGGAGAAAATAAAACCCGATTAACAGGAGGCGCGCGTTTAACTTGCTGACACCATGTAAAAAAGTTAAGTCTGACACACTGTAACTTTACTGAGTATTTAATAAAGGCACATGTGAAGCACGTCCCAGTACTGACTGCATCTAGTCTTCAGGCGTACTGGAACCAAGGGAGGAGCAAGGGGAAGATATCACAGTTATACTGAGATGACTAAGGCGTGGTTAGTGGTATTGAGGTAGCTACATTATAGGTTGCTACCTCAATAAACCATCTACAACTCATTTTACTAGATCTTAGCCACAACAGTTAGACTCATTAAGTGAGTAACAAAGTCAATTGTTCACTCTTTTGTAAATTAACCCTTTTTAAGTATGGCTGGACTGCACGAACTATTGATGAATTCACTTTATATAACATGTTCTTCGGTTTGTTTTATGTGGGGGGAGGGAGGAGGGGATCAGGGAAACTTTTTATCAGGTTCTTACCTTGACAGAGATGTGATTAATTTTCGGATCACATTCTCCGGGCGCTCTGCGGCCTTCCATCGATGGAGCTGGAAGCCTCCTCGGACTGACTTTGAGCCCTATCGCGAGGTGAGGACTTAACATCGGAGCTGATCCCTTGCCTGGGATCGCTCCCACCGCGACCACCGTGGACTTTACCATCAAGCTCGCAGTCTTCTGGAGAGGCCAGTCAGGAAGCTCCAACGTCGCGGAAGGTTCGACCAGCCCCGACGCGAGGTTCGATCGCATGCCACGGGGGAGCTGACATCTCGCTGATGCGGGAGCTGATCGCCTCGACGCAGATGGCCCAAATGCCGCCAGCTACGGGAGTCAAGGTCATCCCGTCAATGGGGGCTCGAGGCCCCCAACTGAGGAAGAACTAAAGGACGGACGAACTTTATTTCGCCTTCCATCACAGTGAGGAATGTGTAGGAGTCACTGTGGTGGATGTTCATTTTAAAATGTGTTTTTGACTGATCTGTTGCTTTTAATTGTATGACTGACCTAACCAATGAAATTCGTCGTATGTTGTAAAACCTACTTGGCGAATAAAGTATGATTCTGATTCTGATGCATGTGCTTTCAAGGCAGAGCCTCTTGTACACCAAGTCAATGGTGCCTGACGACCCGAGGATCAGAGATGAAATATGAAACCGACGGATTTTGTTGAGCTGTAATGCAGTGGGATTTATCTGAGAACAAAAATGACAATGAGAAAAATGGAGTTGTAGATTGTATCAGATCTATTAAAATGTGTGATTCTATTCTGAACATTTGTTGATGGGCTGAGATTGGTAGATATTGGTACAGCAGAGAGGGGCTGTCCCACGGCGGCGGCCTAATTGGCGAGTTTAGAAGAGTTTTAAAAAGTGTCATGTTGAAGACCTCCTTCGACTATGTGGAAAACCTCCTTCGACCTACTTCGACTTTGTTAAAGACAAGTTCCGACTAGCTTCGGGAAACTTGGACACCGAATAGTGGAGAGTGAAGACGACCTCCTTCGATCTCCTTCGACTATGTTGAAGACTATCTACGACTACCTTCAACTACCTTTGATTACCTTTGACTACCCTCGATTACCTACGAATAACATGCCGACCTACTACTACCTACGTCGACATACGAGTAAAAATATATATTTTTTTCATGGAGACCTTTTTTTACTCGCGGACCTTTTTCAGCATGTTGAAAAATATGCCGCAACCTAGCTGAGGCTTGTACGTGGGAACTACTGTCTAGCATGAAGGAGAGTTACAAAGACCTCCTTGGACCTCGCGTCGACCATGCTGCGAGTATGTCAAGGGCAAAATCTTCTGAACTTGTGGATTAGGTCGTCGCAGTGGGGCAGCCTCTTAGGAGACAACTGTGTTTAATCTGATATCAAACCAGAACACACAAATGTCATTTTTTTAAAATTGGTTTGCTGGATGGATTGCATGGATTGCTGGAGTTGATCTCAAATATGTTATTCTTCATTTATACAACAGTGTGATCAACAGGGGTTGCATTTTGCAAATCCATGAATAGACTGGACGCATTCAGTTCAGGACCCTACTTCTGATTTGAGTTGGAGGGGAAAATGGGGAAATGGGAGACTCAAGAATGGGTTATGAAGGGGAGATAAAAGCATGCAGCTTTTAGAGCTGCTGCATCAGAATGCCAGAAACCAGAGTTCAATCCTGATCTCGAGTGTCTCTAAGGAGTTTGCACATTCTCCCTGTGACTGCATGGGTTTTCTCCAGATGCTCTGGTTTCCTCCCCCATCCCAAAGACATGCAGGTTTTTAGGTTAATTGGCCTCTGTAAAATTGCTCCTAATGTGTAGGGAGTGAATGAGAAGAAAGGATAACATAGAACTACTATGAGTTGGTCATCAATGGTCAGCATGGACTTGGTGTTTCCATAATATATCTCTAAACAAAACAACTAAAATAAGCTTCAGTTTGGTGTAGATTATTGGCTCATGTTATGTCATGCTTTTGTAGTTACGCCCACTAGCTTATTAGTGTCGCAGTCTACTGCACTACGCAGTCTGAAGTGAACTCTCAAGTGAGAGCTTGTAGTTGTTTATTCTAATAAACAGTGTATAACTTGACATGGTGTGAGATCTTTATTATTACAAGAACTCCAAACCAACAGTTTGCTAAACCTGTGGAATTCTCTCCCAAAACCTTCCTGTTTCCCCACTCCTCCTTCTTTCTTTAATATTTCCATGTTACTTACCTCCTTGACCAAGGTTTTGGTCGTTACTTCTTGCACCTCCTTGAATGGCTTGGTGCCAGATGTTCTGAAGAGTCTAGGGCTTTCGCATTATATTGAAGGGACATACTATTTTGTTTGATGGAAGTGTGCTTGGAATCCTCATGAAATGGTTCATAGCTAATCAGTTCCTGAATGCTAAGTCTAGCAGTTATGACCAAAATTGACTTCCATTAATGCCCTTCTAATTAACACACCACTCACTTTTTATCTACTATTATCCTTCCAAAAATCATTCTTGCAGAGATGTCTGTGGTACTTGTCTTGTCGAGGACATTGCAAGCATTTGTTGCAGACATGAAGTACTGTATGCTATTTCTAATGTGTGACATCTGAGATTGCTATTCTGTACAACACAGATGGGTTTTATGTTTGGTTCTGCATCTGTTATCCCTACAAGTGCAAGACTAAGAGAAAGATTGCTTACTGGAATTGATGAATCACCTTATGATAAAATGGAGACAACTTTATGAAGGGCATTAATACTGTGCACTGCTTTGTTAGCATGAGTACACTGTGAAAACTTGGCATTTTGCATTATTTCATTTCCTTATTTAATGCCACAAGCCTTTAACTATTGGATTGGGACTAACTGTTATGTTGCAGGTGTATGTACTAAAAAGACAAGAACATAACATCAGCACATTTAACTCTAAACACTAGTCAATTAAATAGGTGAGATCATGCTTGGACAGTATCAGCGTGTTACTGATGCTACTGTTGTGAATATTGGAATTAGCCAGCTTGCTCAGGGAATTGCAAGATGTACCTATGTGTTGTAAAATATCCAAAACTTGCTAGTCATTAATGTTGATCTGCCAGTAGCTTTATACTGGTGGCACTTTGCCCTCCATCCCCTTGTTAGATTGAATGATTTTCACATTAACCATTTAACTTACCATAGAAAGTGAGGGTTGAAACACACCATGTTACCTTGATAGCTATTTACTCAATTGCAACAGGCCCTCTGGCTCAATAAAGGAGTCATTTAAATCAATCATTCAATCTAAAGTGTGGTACATTATGGATAATCATTTAAAAAGATATTTGGGGAAGAAATGTACTTTTATTTGGCAGATAATAATGTGTGAATAATGGCTTTCAATTAGAATCAGAATAATCATGGATTACTAAGGCACGGAAACAGGCCATTTATCCCGACTTGTCCACACTGACCAGTGGGCACCCTTTCATATTAATCCCATTTTTTAGCATTTGGTCAATAGCCTTCTTCGCCAATGCGATTCAATTGGTCAACCAAGATATTTTTTAAATGTTGCCACCAGACCATCTTCAACTATTCTCTCAGGTTGTGCATTCCAGGAACTTATTACTCTCTGGGTGAAGAAGATTCCCCTCAAATCCACCCTGAACCATTTCCCCTTATATATAAATAATCTAATTTTAACTTCCTCTGATATGGGTAAAATGCTCCTGCAGTTCATTGTATCGGTACCCATCTTAATTTTATATACTTAGAAACATAGAAAATAGGTGCAGGAGTAGGCAATTCAGCCCTTCGAGCCTGCACTGCCATCCAATATGATCATAGCTGATCATCCAACTCAGTATCCCATACCTGCCTTCTCTCCATACCCACTGATCACTTTAGCCACAAGGGCCACATCTAACTCCCTCTTCAATATAGCCAATGAACTGGCCTCAACTACCTTTTGTGGGAGAGAATTCCAGAGATTCACCACTCTCTGTGTGAACATTTTTTTCTCATCTCGGTCTTAAAAGGCTTCCCCTTTATCCTTAAACTGTGACCCCTTGTTCTGGACTTCCTCAACATCAGGAACAATCTTCCTGCATCTAGCCTGTCCAACCCCTTAAGAATTTTGTAAGTTTCTATAAGATCCCCCCTCAATCTTCTAAATTCTAACGAGTACAAACCGAGTCGATCCAGTCTTTCTTCATATGAAAGCCCTGACATCCCAGGAATCAGTCTGGTGAACCTTCTCTGTACTCTCTCTATGACAAGAATGTCTTTCCTCAGATTAGGAGACGAAAACTTCAACCACATTCCCTCTTAACTTCCTGTGCTTCAGGGTGAACAAACTAACCTCCCTAATCTCTCCTCATAACTGGACTGCTCTATCCCAAGGCAATGTCTGGTGAATTGTGTGCAGATAGGATGTCGAAGGCTGAGAAGCCGAAGCTAACAAGCCGAACCTACATCAAGCCGAATAGCCAGGATACCGAATGGACGACACCGAAAGGACAAGACGCCAAATGGACATGACGTTGAAAAGCCGCTGAATGGACATGATGTTGAAAAGCCATGATGCCGAACGGACATGACGCCGAACTGACATGACGTCTCCGGGGACGGGATTGGTCTGACACCTTGTCAGTCATCGACAAAGTTCAGTGATTGGTCCAGAACCCCGTGTTCATGACATTACTGACCGAGGAGAGACGGGAGGAGGATGGAGAGTTAGACGGGAGGGTTGGGGGCAGCTTGAGCTTGTGTTTGTAAAATGGTGGCAGTGGCTCCAAGCTGCTGCAATTGCCACAGAGGCAGTGATGTGATGGATCACTGACCTTTGTCGATGACTAACAAGGTGTCAGACCAATCCCTTCCCCGGAGACGTACAAGGTAGAACAATTTAACTATTTTAAAATGTAACAAGGTACAATAATTCTTGCAGCAAATATAGATTTTTTAAGTGTTTCATACCAATTTATCATTTCGGCTTCATGTCCGTTCAGCATCATAAATTTTCAACCATGTCCGTTCGACGTCATTTCTTATCGGTGTCATGTCCGTTCGGTTTTGTGTTCTTTTGGCGTCGTGCCAGTTCGGCATCTCTGCTTTTCGACATGATGTCCGTTCGGCATCTTGGCTTCGGCTTCTTGGCTTCGGCTTCTCATACTTCGGCATCCCGTCCGGGTACCCTGGTGAATCTCCTCAGCACCATCACCATTGCTTTCACATCTTTCCCATAGAAGGTGACCAGGGCTGCATTCAATGGTCCAACTGAAGTCTGACTAAGGCTTTATAAATTTGGAGCATAACCTCTCTATTTCTATATTTATCAATAATATTTTTGTTTGGTGGAGCTAAATGACTGTGTGAATTATGGCTGCCACTTAGAGTCACAGAAGTTGCCCAGTGAGGAACATTACTCTGCCATCTTGCAGTATCCCCTCAATCACTTTAGTCATGTCTGTTACTTAAAAACTCAATGGTGTTGATGCCCAAAGTCTCAGCACCATTGAATGGTGAACAAAGGAAAAGTAAAAATAATGTGCTGGAGTGCGACAGACATTGGGTCGGTCGCAGGTGAGCAAGCCCTTGCAGTTACTGTTGGTTCAATATATTAGGCCCTGAAAATTGAGAGCAGTTGAAGATTGAGAGGAGTTGTGATTGAAAACCTGGCAATTGAATGGGGTGTTACAACGGGCGACTATGGGTGCTGTCTGTATGGAGTTTGTGCATTCTTCCCTTACTCCAGTTTCCTCCCACACTCCAAAGTTGTACAGGCTTGTGGGTTAGTGGCTTTGGTAAAACATTGTAAAATGGCCCTAAGGTGCAGAATAGTTAAAGTGTTCAAAAACACTTCTACCTGATTATGTTTGAAAATATTGTAACCAATGGGATGTGCCTTAAAGTGCTAATTTCCAGCATGATCTGCTCAAAACTTTAGACAGTTCTTTATGGAACATTTTTAAATGTTAGATCAATTATGTAAAATAAACATTGGTGTTTATTGAAACATTTGAATGAGCATGAGCCTGACATCATGCTACAATGTTGTAACTAATAATCCTGGACAGATTGAAAATCTCCACTAGAGAACAAACATATCTACTCAAGAAAAGTCAGTGAGGCTATCTAGGAACCATATCATTTAGATGACAACCTCAGCCAATGTTACAATGAAGCAAAATGTTTGCGGTTGTCCAGTATCAGTTCAGAAAAGATTACAATTTGGAAAAGGTGAATAATCAGTTTATTTTAAAGCAATATTTTCTCACCAGGAGGAGAAAGACATCTTGAAACAATGAGGAAGTTCAGCATTCGCTGCGTAAGGTTAATATACTCTCTCACATTATCTCAGAAGGTCATCAGCTAAACGCTTCTTAACAGATGAGGTTTAAGATCGATAAATCATTAGACGAGAAAGAGGTAACTGTTAGAACATAAGACCAGAGAATGGGTACACCTGAGAAGAATGCAATTCAGCTTATCGAAACCATATTTGTTCCTCCTAGACCCATCCCTTCAGTCCCTTTTTCCCCACAGTCCTGCAAACTATTCACTTTAAGGTACTCATTGATTTAGTTTCCACAGGAATCCCAGCTCTCTTTGTGAAAACAAACATATTTTTCTCCAGATCCCCCTTGCCTCTTTAAGTCAATGGTATTAATCTGTAAAGGTGTTTGAACCAAGCACTAATGGAAGCACTTTCTATCTCTCTACAGCATTTTGAAAATCCCTTACCTTATACATAAGTTATTAGGGAACAGGTAATATTTAATGGGAATGTCTTTGAGACAGAAATACTGAAGTATTGATTTAAGGCCAGAAGGATAGCCTTACAATAACCTCATACAGCAAGGTATGTGCGTGGTAGAGCAATAGTGGGTCAAATATTTACAAATTCCTCAGAGGTAAGTGCGCATGAGTCAATTCGAAATGTGTTTTGCATATTTACAGCATGCCACTTTGTTACAATGGGAGCACCTGGTTTCAATTAGTATGATGGAGTATGCCATTGTTTGTTCCATGAGAATGGTAAAGCAATTAATCTCATATAAAATGTCACTGCTTCACTTAATTTAAACTGTTTTCTTTTATAACACGAGGAAAAGTAATGAAAATGTTGCTGATGGCACCTTGTTGCAATAAAAAATTATGGTTTGTGCTGGACATTATTACTTTTCAAAATAAAACAATTTAGGTCTTTCAATATTTCCCAGTCTGTGTGACATCACATTTTATGATCTAGAAATCAAACTGATGGAAGAGAAACATTTGGTCTGTTTAAGGATTTAAATAATGTCAATACCGAACAAGGGTAGAAAACCAGGCAGCATGTGTTCTGAAGTCGAGTCTTGGCTAATAGCGTTTTTGATTACTAGTTTTCTAGAATGTCCATCCATTGGTTTGTCTGGCTGCCAAGGCTGTTCCACTGGTTCTGCCATTCAGTAATCCTGGCATCAGTTAGGGTGGTCTCCAGTACTTCAGTGGTGTCCAGGAAGCTGCTCCTGGAGCTGCTCCTGAATCCCTCGCTACTGGCCACGATCAACCTTGAGCAGTCTGGAAAACAGCGGGTCGGCGAAGGACGCTGCAATGGAAAATGGAATGGAAAATAACAACTTCCAATGCATGTGTGTGCGGCAAATCCCAAACCATGGAGCACATCATGAGATGTAGCCAAGCTCCACAATGTACCGAAGATGACCTGGCCGTACCAAATGCCGCTGCGTCACCTGCGCCAACCACTGGAAAGACGTGATATAGAAGATGGCCGGACATGAGGAAGAAGAAGCATGACCATTGTAATACCACTTCCAAAAATTGATACGCATCCACCTTTAGGGAAAAAGAAAACAATATAACTCGTAAAATTATTATAAAATTATCAAACATCAATTGAAGTACGTCACCTATAAAATATCGTAGGAAGGAACTGCAGATGCTGGTTTAAACCGGAGGTAGACACAAAATGCTGGAGTGTCGCAACAGGACATGCAGCATCTCAGGAATGGGTGACGTTTCAGGTCGAGACCCTTCTTCAGATTAAACATAACTAAATGTAGAAATAAATAAACTAAAGCATGTATGGATCAATCTATAATTTATGAGTGGCAACACAAATTTGGTGCTTCCAGCAGAATACAGAATCCTAATCAACAATACCAAGTGCATGCAAAGGTATGAAAGTGAAATAATCCATGTTGCCTAAGAGTTAGTATTTAGGTGTTGTCTGGTTGTCTTATTCAGTTTGGTAGAATTATATTAGTTTGCCAGTGTGTTTAGCAAAGTATTGTGGCATTGGGAACAGCGTCTTAGACTGAATCCAACTTCCCTTTTCATTCCTACCAGCTACATCACCCCTCCAGTGTGAGATTCAGATATCACTATGTTCAGTTTCAAAGCCAGATCAGATATCACTATGTTCAAAGCCAGATCTGCTATGTTATTTTCTCAAAGGTGCAGTTTGAGATTTGGCTTTTGTTCTTTTTTAATTTATTTTTAAGATTAAATAAAAATGGATTCATAAACCCTGTTGCTGATAATGCAATATTATTGCTGTCTCATGTTTGTACTGTTCAGCAAGAAAATCTTAACAAATCTTATCTACAACACCATTTAATTACACTATTTATTATGTAGTCACCCACAGACTGTAAACAAAGCCTTCAAACAAGGAATCTACTCAATTTATCTCTCCATGTGAAGTAATTGCTATAATTATAGCACCAATAACATTCAGTAGCATTAGAATGTTTATATTTGTAAACTACTGTGTTCAATTAAAAAAAAAATCTATACTTTTTCCATGTAAAATCATCATCTGTTCATGGAACTGACCGTGCTGAAAACTGAAAGTATTACAGGCATCCCAGAGCTGCATGTAAATTAAGAAATCAGAGACACTCTGCTTTCAATATCCATGAAACAGTCAAGCATCTCATTCTATGGTTTACAACCTCAACAGGATTAAGAAATATATTAACATTCACAGCAAGACCTGATCTCTCAAGGGAGAATGTCATTTGAATCACCTTGAGGATTTTATGGAAGAAACAATAATAAAGTTTAGTGTTTCATTGGAGATCTCATGCTCAATCCTTTGTGCACATTTTAGTGCTTGACATAAAATGTCATGGTCATTCGTGAAATTAACTGGAATTAATCACTCCTGTGCTCACAGATTCATACTGACCCAAAAGCCACTGGCTGCTGGTTCACCAATACAATGCCTTTAAAATGTTTGCTCATATTTTCAAGTCACTCAAAATGTATTCCACTTTCTCTTGTTATAACCTGCTCCAACACTACATCATCCCAATGCTCTGTATGAGTCTTGGGAAGTCTGTAGTTCTTGTGAAGTGACCTGGAAAAATAAATCACCATATTCTGGTTTTCTGAATAGAGGTCCAACTTTTAAATCACCCTGACTGCTTTGTGCTATGTGCTGGGAATGGAGCCAGTGATTATTTTATCATATTAAATACCAAAAGCTAATTATGCTATGGATCACTGAGGTCTGGAAAGTCGATATGAATTTGTGCAGCAATATTTTTATTCTTATTCTCCTCTTACATCTGTCATTACAGCATGTAACAAGATCTTTGACTTTTAACTTTCACTTGATAGCATTCCAACTTCTATGAACCTACCGCAAGAGAGAATAACCGTACATTTACAAGCATTCCGCTATTTGCTTTGCAAGCCAGTATTATTCAACCTAGTGCTCCCAAGCTCACTGTTCTGTATTGTTTGCTTACATTCACAGATGAAAACAGTTTGCTCATCAGCTAATTAAAAAATGTAAATAATGGGCCAAGCTGGTGGTGTAGAGAAATCCCAGTGTCAGGTCTGAGCAGCTGTCACCATCTGCCTACTTTCAGCAGTCTCTTCTATTGAGAGCCAACTCCCCAATTGTCTCACAGACTCAAGAACATACAATAGCCTGTGCTGCGTTTTTCTCAAATCATTAAAGCAAGATGCATTTGGCCCACTATCAGTACTGTGCTGAGAAGCTTTGTGACTCAATGGTTGGCTTCTTTCAACCTTTTTTACAAAGCCTCAGACAATCCCCAAACACTGCACTATGCAATGAGAAATGGAATTTGCAACATATCATTCGGGATTTGACTGTTTCTGCAGTTCCAAATCATAGTAGGACAAGAAAGGTTACAGTTTTGGAAATACAAACATTGTGAGTGTAGAAAATTAATGACTACTGGTTATTTTTAGGTAGAAAAAAATGCTGGAGAAACTCAGCAGTGAGGCAGCATCTATGGAGCGAAGGAAATAGGTAACATTTCGGGCCAAAACCCTTCTTCAGACTGATATGAGGGGGGGGGGGGGGGGGGGGGGGGGGGGGGGGGGGTGACAGAAGAAAGGAAGAGGTGGAGCCAGTAGGCTGAGGGAGAGCTGAGAAGGGGAGAAAAAAGTAAGGATACCTAAAATTTGAGAAGTCAATGTTCATACTGCTGCGGAGCAAACTGCCCAAGCAAAATATGAGGTGCTGCTCCTCCAATTTACAGTGGTCTGCACTCTGGCCATGGAGGAGGCTCCACCTCTTTGTTTCTTCTTCTCGCCCCCATCATCACATCAGTCTGAAGAAGGGTTTTGGCCCAAAACATTGCCTATTACCTTCGCTCCATAGATGCTGCCTCACCCGCTGAGTTTCTCCAGCATTTTTGTCTACCTTCGATTTTTCAGCATCTGCACTTCTTTCTTAAACAACACGATTTATATTTAGGTAGATTTCTGGCGCAGTAACTTATGATGCAGAATGTTTACTCTATGTTAAATGAAGTCAAATATTTGAATGAAACTTTTTCAGATTCAGACTACCAACTATGCAAGTCATTTTTTGTAACTTTGGGAGGCATCCCTAGTTTTGCATGTTCCCGATCACATGATGTGCAATGGGCCTGGAGAAGGTCCAAAGTCATATATACTTTGATCCTGTTAACTCTGCATACAAATCTTGCTATCAGGTTAATGGTCATTGCTTGATGTTGAAAACTTGACAAAGGTTCAGAGGTTCAAATGTCTGTTTCTTCTCACGTGTACCAATTAAGGTACAGTAAAACTCGAATTACCACACAGCCAAACTAAAAAAAAGCAACAAGGCACACAACTACATAATAGTTAACATAAACATCCACCTCAGCCTATTACCCACATCCCTAATTGTGATGGAAGGCAATAGAGTCCAATCTTACTTTGTAGTCTTAAGGGCCTGTCCCACTGTGGCAACCTAATCTGCGAGTTTAGAAGAGTTTGTCCTCGACTCAAACTCGCAGCAACTTCTACCCCCCTTCTCTCCTCTTCTCTCCCTTTCTCTCCCCTTCTCTCTCCTTCTCTCTCTCTCCTTCTCTCTCCTTCTCTCTCCTTCTCTCTCCTTCTCTCTCCTTCTCTCTCCTTCTCCCCCACTCTCCCCTTCTCTCTCTCTCTCCCCCCCTGCCCCCCAGCGCTCGCTAAAGGACTTACCGTACATTGTGCAGCCGTCTTTTACCTTCCTCTTTATCGCGGGTGTAAATTTCATACAGCGCTCACCCGCTTTCCCTGGCCCCTGCCTTTGCGATGTGTGTGTGTGTGTGTGTGTGTGTGTGTGTGTGTGTGTGTGTGTGTGTGTGTGTGTGTGTGTGTGTGTGTGTGTGTGTGTGTGTGTGTGTGTGTGTGTGTGTGTGTGTGTGTGTGTGTGTGTGTGTGTGTGTGTGTGTCTGTCTGTGTGTGTCTGTGGTCGGTCAATCCAGCTCGCAGTTTCATCACTGCCGGTCGATCCAGCTGAAGGTTTTTCAGGCGAGTGCCCTCGAGCTTGAAGGTCGAAGACACTCTTCTGAACTTGCGGATTAGGTCACCGCCGTGGGACAGCCCCTTTACAGCCATTGTGCTCTGTCTGTCTGTCAGATAAAAGTACTCTTGGGGTGAACCACTCACTGGATGATTTTTACAAACAGGGCATTTTGTTCTAATCTATCCAATTTCATTCCACTTTCACTCTATAGATAATGAAAGGCTGGCCTGGCCTTATGCAATACTGGGCTTGCAATGTACAAGATTCAGAGAATCATTCAGCAAATATCTGCATTGTACTCTATTCTGCCAGTGCAGCTCTATTTGATCTTATCAATATCATCTTACATTGTAAGGTTACCATGTGAAGGTGCAGCTTTGAGACATCAGTGCTTTAAATACTCTCCCTATGTAAGTTAAATTGTCTCAGCCAGTTCTTGCCTATTAAAGTTTGTGCGTTTTCATTGTTCACTTCAATGGGCAAATGACCTGTTGTGCCCTGCTTTGATCTATGCATTCCACTTGCCCTAGACTCTACAAAACACCGAAAGAGCAGATTTTAATTTGAAAGTGCCTTAGGTCAGCAATCTGGTTGAGTTTGCTACTGGCGGCAGTGGCACGGTGGCATAGCTGCCGCCTTACAGCGCCAGACACCCTGGTTTTATCCTGACTGTGGGTGCTGTCTGTACGGAGTTTGTATATTTTCCCTGAGACCTGCGTGGGTTTTCTCCGGAAAGTCCTGTTTCCACTAACACTCCAAAGACTTTTACCTTCCTCTTTATCGCGATTAACCTCCAAGGTTTTGTAGGTTAATCGGTTTGCTAAAATTGTAAATTGTACCTAGTGTGTAGGATAGTATTGGTATGCATGGATCACTGGTCGGCGCAGGGTGGGAGATTGCAACCTTCACGTGGTCCGCCATGTTTCAATGAATGCAATCAACCTGACCATGCACAATCAAATAAGATCAAATAGAACAAGTTGTCCTACAACTTTAGGCTGTGCACACCATACGCAAGAAGTAGATTGTGTGGGTGGAGGGTAGAAATATGTGTTTCTTTACAAGATCTAAATACGACGTGTCTGTAAATCTCAGGTTTTGAAATCTGTAACAACAAACAGTTCTGGAAATAGCAGGTCAGTCAGCATCAAGAGAAAGAGCCTTGAAGCACATTAGTTGGCATAGTTGGTCCTTGGGTGGAGTCAGGGGGGAGGTAAAGTGACAACTGTAGTATTTCCTGCAGTTGCAAGGAAAAGTACCAGGGGAGAGGGTGGTTTGGGTGGGAAGGGACAAATTGACCAGGGAGTTACGGAGGGAGCGGTCTCTGGGGAAAGCCGAAAGATGAGGAGATGGGAAGATGTGGCCAGTGGTGGGATCCCGTTGGAGATGGCGAAATTGTTGGAGGATTATCTGTTGTATCTGTGACAGCTGGTGGGGTGGAAGGTGAGGACTGGGGGGACTCTGCCAACCACTGACCAACCTGATCTCCCGGTGGCTCAGCACTTCAACTCCCCCTCCCATTCCGAATCCGACCTTTCTGTCCTGGGCCTCCTCCATGGCCAGAGTGAGTCCCACCGCAAATTGGAGGAGCAGCTCCTCATATTTCACTTGGGCAGTTTACACCCCAGCGGTATAAACATTGACTTCTCCAATTTCAGGTAGTCCTTGCTTTCTCCCTCCTTCCCCTCCCCTTCCCAGCTCTCCCACAGCCTACTGTCTCCGCCTCTTCCTTTCTTCTTCCCTCCCCCCCCTCCTCCCCTCCCCCACCTCCACATCTGTCTGAAGAAGGGTCTTGACCCGAAATGTCACCTATTCCTTTGCTCCATAGATGCTGCCTCACCCACTGAGTTTCTCCAGCATTTTTCTCTACCTTTGTGCCATTATAACCTCATCTGTTCATCTGATCTTGTGCTCTGGTCGAACTCTGAGCACATGGTGTATTTTCTGGAACTCACTGTAACTTGGGAGGATGCTCTGCAGGAAACCTCCGAAAGAAAGAAACTACGATATACAGAGCTTGCAGCGGAGGCAGGACAGCGGGGCTAGAGAGCTAAGATTTGCCCGGTAGAAGTTGGATGTCGAGGATTCGTGGCAACATCTACCTTAAGACTGATGAAGGACCTGGGGATCAGCGGACAAGCCCTACGCCTGGCCATCAAAGAAACATCACGGGTGGCAGAGCGGAGTAGCCAGTGGCTTTGACTGAAGAGGAAAGATCCCATTTGTTCTCCCAAATAACCGACTAGACAGATGCAGAGAGGGGTTGTTCTGGGACGACAGAATGCACCGCTGAGCCTACTGGAGACGTTGTGGGTTCAAGCAGCGAAACGTCGATGAAAGTAGGTGCCCACTTGATAACCCCAATGATGTGTCTCCCTAGCCTTTCTCAACATCGGAGGAGCATAGGTGAGTGCAGAAGGCTCCCATCACCATCGGGAGTAAGTTGATATTTTGCACTTTGGACTTTTAACATCTAGTCCTGTGTATTTGTAAACCTTATCCAAACTATTATTTTTTTTCCCTTTCTATGGTCTTTATCCATTTCCCTTTGAAATGTTACATATCCATATTAAAGGTGATCATGTAGTAGTTAATATGGTCTTCAACAACATTTACAAGATGTACAAAGTGTCAGGACAATGCCCTGAATTAAATAATGGCCCTGAAATACTGTACTGCATCTTGTCAGTTATGACTAGTTAAATTGATCATTTATTGTATTCTATCAGTCACAATCAATGTGCATTCATGGAATGATGATTGGTAATGAATAATCTTTCCATTGTATTGTCATTCATAATTCCTTTGCTCATTTGTTTCTACATCTTTGATCCACGCTTTGTGATATTCATCAGAGGCACTGCTGTCTATTTTGAAAAGACCCTTAATTTTTAATATCGTTTCTGATTAATTTTTAATCCTTTGAAATATAAATGATTGTCATTAAGATTACAATTTGTGAAATGTATCTTTGCAAGTAAAAGAGGTGATGTCATAGCTAATGGGCCTTCATTAGTTTTATTTGACAGGACAATCCCTGCAGTACTCTGCAGTGAGCTCATGCATATGAATAATGACCATAGGGGTTGAGCAAATTTTATTAGCTGTTTGTAGCAATAAAGCCGAATAATTTAAATGCTGTCAAATAATTAGCACTGAAATAATTATTCAAGACAACCAACAAACTAAAGTCTCTCATATTCATTAGTACCATTGTTTAACTGTGCTACCTGTAGGTGTTAACTGTTTTAAAAAATCGGCAAACCAGCCAGGGAATGGTTTACAGTAGCTTTTGGCAATACAGCGCAATGAGAGCTGTCGTTTGGGTGAGACTTTAAACCAAGGATCTTACTGTCCAAGGTAGACAAAATTGCTGGAGCAACTCAGCGGGTGCGGAAGCATCTGTGGAGCAAAGGAAATAGGCAACGTTTCAGGCCGAAACCCTTCTACAGACTGAAGAGTTTTGGCCCGAAACGTTGCCTATTTCCTTCGCTCCATAGATGCTGCCACACCCGCTGAGTTTCTTCAGCATTTTTATCTACCTTCGATTTTCCAGCATCTGCTGTTCCTTCTTGAACATCTTACTGCCCAATATAGAAGAATGTTAAAAATCACAAAGAAATGTGAAGACATTCAAGTTATGCTGGCTGGTAATTATCCCTCAACCAAGATTTGTTACAAATAAACACTTTGGGGGAGACGTTAGTCCTTTGTTACAGGCAGTAAATACTGTATATGTGTATTCAACAACTGCCAGCTGTACTCACCTCTTCACATTAACAAAATGTGTCTTCACTGGTATTTCACAGCACAATTGGTATTTGTGAGTCGAGGTTTGTTTCTCTTCAAAACAGATAGCTTTCAACAGCCAGATCAGCAAATGTTTTGAGAAAAACATAAAGTGCTGATGGCACTCAGCAGGGCAGGCACCATCTGTGGAGGGAATGGTCAGGCAACGTTTCGGGTCGGGACATTTCTTGAAACTGATGGAGCAGGGGGTTGAAAGCTGGAAAAGAGAGATGGGTATAGGACAAAGCTTAACAAATAATAGGTGGATGCAGGATAATGGTGTGGGGGAAGTTGGTTGGCAGACTGGTGGAGTAAGTGACAAAGGCTAGAGGTGACAGGGAGACAAAGAGATATCAAATAAGGAGAGAAGATGAATAAAAAGTAAAACCAGAGAGAAGGGTCGGGGCAGAAGACAGGGGGAAGGCAAAGAGGGGTGATAAAAGGGAAATAGGAGACTCT
Source organism: Leucoraja erinaceus (assembly GCF_028641065.1). Lineage (NCBI taxonomy): Eukaryota > Metazoa > Chordata > Chondrichthyes > Rajiformes > Rajidae > Leucoraja > Leucoraja erinaceus. Next base: position 70,403,806 of record NC_073378.1, read on the forward strand.
ATGATGGGAGATGAATGTATGAATGAGGGGAAAAGAGCAAGGTGGCTGGTAATGTGGGAAGAAGAATCCCGATCCAAAACATTGTCTGTATATTTTTTCCACAGATGCTACCTTACCTGTTAACTTCCTCCAGCACGTTGTGATTTTCACAAGATTCCAGTATTTGAAATTCTTTGTATCTTCATCATATTTCTCCTGACGAATGAGCTGTAGTCAATTGTGAATCTTGGCAGGGAAAGCTTCAGACATCCTTGATACAATTTTAATGCAATAGTAGAGGGTGGCACAGCGATAGAGTTGCTGCCTTACAGCGATAGGGACATGGGTTCGATCCTGACCACGGGTGCTGTCTGTGCGGAGTTTGTATGTTCCCCACATGATCTGCACGGATTTTTTCCAGTTTCTTCCTACACTCCAAAGACGTTTGTAGGGTAATTGGCGTCAGTAAAAATTGTAATTTGACCCCAGTGTGTATGTAGGATAGTGTTTGTGTGCAGGGATCACTGTTCGGCATGGACTCGGTGGGTCGAAGGGCCTGTTTCCACGCTATATCTCTAACCTAAACTAAACTGGATTGGCGAGGTTTTGGTTTTCAATTCAACAAATAAATAGGTTAGGGAAGTAATTCAATCTTTTGATATCAGCTCAAATTGGTATTTGGTATCAGCTGCTTCAGTATTAGCTCCAGTTGCACTCTGCTCCCTGATGCTGAAAACGCACAGAGGAGCTGGACATATAAATTGATGTCCCCACATTAATTTTGTACTACTGGCCTGAAGTCCATTTTCTGTGAAACATGGTGAATCTCTTCTCTCCACGGCCCTGGCTGTAGCCAGACATACATCTGGCTGCAGTGAAACTGCAGTCTCACATTTCCCTCGTTTGCTCTTGGTTAACTTTCAGGTTGTCAAAGTTCAGTCATTATATTTGTATTCCAGCAAGTCAAAACAGAATTTTGAAAAAGGAAATACTAGAGCAGCATTGAAAACAGATGAATCCGCTACCTGAAATAGGTTGATAATAGGTGAACAATTACCCCAAATCAGCTAAAAAATATAGCATATCTGACCTGCAGAGAAAAGAAACAATTTTCTTTGGAAATGTGAAACTACATTAATCCATTAATAACCATATAACCATATAACCTTATAACAATTACAGCACGGAAACAGGCCATCTCGGCCGTACAAGTCTGTGCTGAACAATTTTGTTCCCTTAGTCCCACTCATATCATAACCCTCCATTCCCTTCTCATCCATATGCCTATCCAATTTATTTTTAAATAATACCATCGAACCTGCCTCCACCACTTCCACTGGAAGTTCATTCCACACCGCTACCACTCTCTGAGTAAAGAAGTTCCCCCTCATGTTACCCCTAAACTTCTGTCCCTTAATTCTGAAGTCATGTCCTCTTGTTTGAATCTTCCCTATTCTCAAAGGGAAAAGCTTGTCCACATCAACTGTCTATCCCTCTCATCATTTTAAAGACCTCTATCAAGTCCCCCCTTAACCTTCTGCGCTCCAGAGAATAAAGACCTAAAATATCCTGGTATCCTAAAGTATCCTAATGTGTATCTCCTCTGTATAAATAAACCAACCTTTTGTGTTTGATGCAGCACACAACAAACGGAATAATTATTTGTACAAAGCCTCCTAGCAATACTTTGAAAGCTGTTTTCAATGATCTTCTGAGAATGCAGCAGTTACAACACAGCTCATGAGATACAGTAGGTAGCTACACAGCAGATCACATGGAACAATCATAATAGTTTCTAATTATTTAATTCCGTGGAGTTCTACTATATTTTCATTTACTCTGAGGGGAAGTACATCCTCAGTCTACCTTTCCCTTCCCTTTCTTAGAATGGTGCAATTACACTGCCAGAATTTAAAGCATGTCAGCTCACCCATCAATGATTCTGACATTTTGAAAACATGCTGGATAAGAATAGGTTTGAATTTCAGAAGCTGGAAAAAATGAAAAATTGACTTTACTATGAAGCACACTGACAGTCAGAAAGCCGGGTTGGTAAATTTGCTGATACCACAAAGATAGGTAAGAGAGTAAGTAAATGGGCCACAAAGATGTGTTCAGGAAGGTTTCATGAGTGGGCAAAGATCTAGCAATTTCGGAATAATGTAGGAAAATTTGAAATTACCCTATTTGCCAAGACAAATAAAAAAAGGAAGGATCGTACCTGAATGATGGGAGATTGAAGAGTTTAATGCAGAGAGCTTTGGGTTTCCTAGTGTGTAGAATTAAGAAAGCTAGGTGACAGAATTAATTAAGAAAGCTAAGAAGAATAACATGAGGTGAATGGAATGATAAGATAGGGATGTGTTGAAGAAGGAACTGCAGATGCTGGAAAATGGAAGGTACACAAAAATACTGGAGAAACTCAGCGGGTGCAGCAGCATCTATGGAGCGAAGGAGATAGGCCACCTTTTGGGCTGAAACCCTTCTTCAGACTGATAGGAATGTTGTGCTTCAATTTTGTAGGCCATTGTTGACATCACATTTGGAGAATTATGTACAGCATTGGTCTTCTCATTTAAAGAAAGGTGTTACTGCATTGGAAGTCGTTCAGCTTAAATCAATTTATTTACCAGTTAGAAATTAAAATAAAGGTCCCTGTGGGCCACTTGAGACATATCTGAAGTGATATTTTTTCACTCAGTTTTTGGAAATTCCTTCCTCAAAGGTTTGTGGAAGCAGTCTTTAGACATACATAGAAACATAGAAATTAGGTGCAGGAGTAGGCCATTCGGCCCTTCGAGCCTGCACCGCCATTCAATATGATCATGGCTGATCATCCAACTCAGAATCCCGTACCTGCCTTCTCTCCATACCCCCTGATCCCCTTAGCCACAAGGGCCACATCTAACTCCCTCTTAAATATAGCCAATGAACTGGCCTCAACTACCCTCTGTGGCAGAGAGTTCCAGAGATTCACCACTCTCTGTGTGAAAAAAGTAATTTCTCATCTCGGTTTTAAAGGATTTCCCCTTTATCCTTAAGCTGTGACCCCTTGTCCTGGACTTCCCTAACATCGGGAACAATCTTCCTGCATCTAGCCTGTCCAACCCCTTAAGAATTTTGTAAGTTTCTATAAGATCCCCTCTCAATCTTCTAAATTCTAGAGAGTATAAACCAAGTCTATCCAGTCTTTCTTCATAAGACAGTCCTGACATCCCAGGAATCAGTCTGGTGAACCGTCTCTGCACTCCCTCTATGGCAATAATGTCCTTCCTCAGATTTGGAGACCAAAACTGTACGCAATACTCCAGGTGTGGTCTCACCAAGAGTATTTGAGTATTTTAAAGGTGGCTATGCATAGGAGACAAGGGGTAAAAGTTTATCATTTTATTGGCAAGAGAGAATAATCCCTCTCCCTCTCCCTCTCCCTATTCCTCTCCTGGAGCTTCTGGAGACTTTTACAGCAAACATTTCATCACATGAAACATCTCAGACCCTGCAGGAAACATACTCCATGATGCAGCTGTGACGCTTACCCTTCCATATTCTTCTTGATCTAGACTACATCAAATAAGCATCTCAAGACACTGGAAAGGCATCACCAAATTCTTCAGATCTACATGAAGAATAAACAAGCTGATGCTGATGTCTTCTCGCCTGTGCAGATTGCCAGCATTGAAGAAGGGTACAGTCTGAAGAAGGGTCCTGACCCAAACATCACCCATCCTTTTTCTCCAGAGATGCTGCCTGACACTCTGTTACAAGGAAACATAGGAAATAGCAGGAGTAGGCATTTGGCCTTTTGAGCCATTTTGGATGATTAGCCATTCAATATGATCATGGCTGATCATCCAAAATCAGTTACCGATTCCTGTTTGTTCCCCATATCCCTTGATTCTCTTTAGCATGAAGAGCTAAATCTAACTCCCTCTTGAATACATCCAATGAATTGACCTCCATTGCCTTCTGTGGCAGTGAATTCCACAGATTCACAACTCTCTGGGTGAAAAGGTTTTTCCTCATCTCAGTTCTAAATGGCCTACCCCTTATTCTTAAACTGTGAACCCTGGTTCTGGACTCCACCAACATCTGAATTTTTTTTCCTGCATCTAGCCTGTCCATTCCCTTAAGAATTTTTTATGTTCCTATAAGATCCCCACTCATTCTTCTACATTCCAGTGAATACAAACCCAGTCAACCCATTCTTTCATCATATGTCAGTCCCAAAGTCTCTGTGAATTGTCAACTTGTCGTGGTGGAGAAGCTTGTGTGGACCTGAGATCCTGAGAGCAATAGCGTCTGGAGCTGTTCTCCTGGTAGGGTCACCCATGGGGGTAAGGTCGATGGGGAGGTCTCTGACAAAGAGCAATCCAACCAATATCTCAACGGTGGAACAGGCGGTGGAGTATGGCTGACCTCAGCGGGGCTTCACAACGGCTGGGAAGGCAGATGAAGGCTGCAGCAGAAAAGGGTCTCCAGTCATCTTGGACTACATGCCACTGGATCTCGACCTAGATCTGTCAAGGACCGTGGGGTGGCTGTCAGTGCACCAGTCTCCCCACGTTAAACAAAGTCATGCACAGGCATCCTCCATATATAGGGAATAACACCCAGGAGACACCCATGGTGAGCCATGACTGAAGTGGGCCTAAGAAGAGTCCCAAAGAGTTAGTCTAACACTTTGCATCTATTGCCAGTGTTGAGGCTCTTGTGTTTACTGGTAAGGCAAACTGTTCATAGGCCTGCGACCAAAGTCCTGAAACTGATATCCAGTTCCAAACTCTGCCACATCTGCAAGAGATGACCAGGCAAAGCAAAAAAACATACTGAAGGATTTGTTCAAATCCTCCTTACAAAAATGCAATACCCCAAATGATTCTTGAGAATCACTCACCTGTTCTAAGTAAAGAAGGTGTATTTACGATGGTAAAATGAACCTTGAGCTCTGACAACAGGAGCACACAGAAGCCTTGCCTAAATGGCAAAAAGAGAACACTACCTCATAAACTACACCCACCTGTCTGTCTGAACAGCCTTCTCCTGCCTCAACGCTGGATGAGACTTTGGCCTAGTTGGTCCCCTCAGAACCCACTGTACAGGAGAAGAGTGCCGAAGTAGTGGTTGAAAGCTTCAAGTTCCTGCATTAGCTCCAGAATATCACTAACAACTTGTCCTGAACCAGCCACATCAAAGCAATGGCCAAGAAAGCACACTAATGCCTCTACTTCCTAGAATGCTTAGGAAGGTTTGGCATGTCCCTAACAACCCTCACTAACATGTTCCTTAGAAAGCATTTTATAGGGATGCATCACAGCATTTTTTGGGAACAGCTCCTTCTAAGACCACAAGAACTTGCAGAGAGTTGTGGACGTAGCCCAGACAATCACTCAAACCAACCTCCCTTCCATAGACTCCATTTACACTTCACACTGCCTGGGCAAGACCAGCAGCATAATTAAGGACCAGACTCACCACAGTCACTCCCTCTACTCCCCTCTCCCATCAGGCAAGAGAGACGGAAGTGTGAAAACACACACCTCCACATTCAGGGATAGTTTCTTCCCAGCTGTTACCAGGAATTGTGCTGTCCTCTCACCAGCTAGAGTGTGGTCCCTACGTTCCATCTACCTCATTGGGGTCCCTTGGAATATCTTTAATCAGACTTTATCTTACACTAATTAATTATCCTGTAAATGTACACTATGGACGGCTTGATTGTAATTATGCATAGTCTTTTTGTTGACTGGATAGGACGCAACAAAAAAAGCTTTTCACTGTTGCTCAGTACACATGACAATAATAAACAAAACTAAAACTAAGAAGCGAGTCATTCTTATTTTTGATGAACTGCCTAGGTAAACATTCCTTAGAGAGGTACGCACTCAGTATTACAAATTCCACACGTATTGCAGAGATTATTGTCAATCCCGTACCCCCACCCCTATGATGGGAGCTTCTAGACTGGAGGAGGCAGCTCAAGAAAGGGCACTGGGCCACATTGCCATGGACAATAAATCCTGGCTTTGCCAGTGATTCCTGAAAGCAGTCGATAGTGATTTGTTTAATTTTGTTTAATTTTAAATGTGATATTTTGAATCAATTATATGTACAGTATTTGTTCATTTGATTGCGCTCTATGATCTGAAATTCTCTCCGCAAAAATTGTTGCCTTCATCTCTTTCTTTGAGGTCTTTTTTAAAATGTATCTTTTCAACTGAGCTTTCTATCATTTATCACAATGCCTCCTTAGGTAACTTGCACTCCGATTTGACTTGATATTGAAGATAAAATAAAAACAGCAGGTGCTGGAAATCTAGATTAAAAAAACAGAATGCTCAAAATACTTAGGAGATAAGGCTGCATCCTTAGAGGGAGGGGATCAAAGCTAAAAATTCAGGTCAAAGGCCCTTCGTCAGAAGTGGGAAGGAGACAAACGAGGCTTATTAAAGTTGCAGGGAGGTTGAGGGAGGGACTGTCTCTGATAAGGAAAAAACAAGGGTGACCATGTAAACAAGGTTATTGAGGGACATTGGATTTTATCTAAGGAACTGATGTGCAGCAATGTTGAGAACTATATTCTGCATTTTGTATATTTCCCTTTGCTCTCCCTATTGTACTTGAGTTTGAACCAAATATTTTTATGCATGGTATATCTGGTCTGCTTGAATAGCAAAACTTTTCATTGTATCATGGTACGTGTGACAATAATAAACCTAAACCTCAGGTTATCTGGTCAATTAATGCGGACAAAAATCAAATTATTGTTAAGTTGGCTTTGATAATTTTATCTTGAATTTCCTGAGAATAAATTATGATTGGTGTTATTTTAATAATTGAATCATGTTGTCCTGTGAATATAAATCAAGGCAGCGAGAGGCAATTAATTTAAAATATGGTGAAGATTTTTTCTTTGATTACACTCACTCCTGCTTTCAGACAACTGTTATATATTTTGCCAGAGGCTATGTGAATGGCCATGTGACATCACCAAGAATCTTATCATGGTAACTGATAACATGAAAAATGTCTTCACTACCAAATGTTTCATAACTGGTTAAAACTATAACATCATGTGCTGAAGTCCACATATGCAATGTCCTACAGCTCTGCCCTCCTCAACCTTTTTGGTCACCTCTTCAAAAAACTCAATCAGACTTTTTACACAAATCCTAACCAAACTACATTTCATTCTTTCAATATCTTCTCAATTCTCCCTCCATTTTCCTTCACAATTTATTTGGCTCACCTCCACACTTGGTGAGTTACTATACCAATTGACCAACAAATGCACACAATTTTGGAGAAACAAGGAACTGCAAATGCTAGTTTACACAAAAGGACACAAAGCGCTGGAGTAACTCAGCAGGTCAGACAACATCTCTGGATAACATGGATAGGTGATGTTTCAGGCCAGAAGTTTTCTACAGGTTGAAGATGGGTTTGATCCGAAAAGTCACCTATTCATGTTCTCCAGAGATGCTGCTGAGTTTCCCAAGTACTTTATGTCCAAACATTTTTTGCATGTGGAAGAAAACCAAAGCACTTGCAGGAAACCCATGCATTCACAGGGAGAAAGTGTAAACTCCACACAGACAGCACTGGAGATCAGAATTGCCAACCAGATTGTTGGATTTGTAAGGTAGCAGCAAAGCTGTGCCATTGTGCTACATTGTGTTTCACTGAGTCCTCATTTACTAATTATGTAAATGTTATAATGTTCTGGGCTAAAACCTCTATCTATCACTTGGTTTCCATACATCAGAAACCTCATTCCGAGCTCATAATTCAATGCTGTTGACATTTCTGATAGTCAGTACTGTTTTTGTGTAGTTTCTGAATTCATGCAAAACTCATGGTTTGATACTGCTGGATGATAAGATCTTCAATATTTTTCCACCAAATTACACTGTTGCTTATCTTTGATGCCACTTCAGTATTTCCACACTCTCACCTTTACATTAGTAATACCCGTTCTGGTTGGAAATTTCATATGATTGGATATTTGCTCAAGTACCTTCTAAAGATGACTGCCTGCTAAGAAAATTGCAATACATAGAAAGTCATTCAGAATTTTGCCGGAGGTCATCCCAAAGTGTACAGTATATGATTCTCATACATTTAAAATAAAGCAGATGATAATGCATGATACGAAAGTAACTATTTTCCAATCAGTACACAATCAAATGGACCATTTTTATTTGCCATCTCATTTGGCAGAAAGGAGATAATTTTCATTTTGATATTCAGATCATTTATTTTTCTTCATTTCTTATTACGCTTTTATTGTCATCTGACATGATGTAGATTTAAAAAATCCAACAAAAGTAAAGGCACCACAATCACAATAGCTTTATAACTAACAGAGCAAATGTATGCAGAAGCATGACTGGAGCACTTATATCACATTTCATTCTGATCTGTGCCATGTCCAGACCTCAATTCCTCCCCTTCAAATGCTTTATAAGAAAAGACTAACATGAAGGATGGTGCCACATAGAAATTTCTGCTAGTGATTAAACACTAATCGATTAAGTAAAATGTTGTTAAAATAAAATATGCAAAAACAGTTCATCATGAGTTGCTGTCAAGAGCAAGAAAGAGTTTGATCTGTTTGCATGGTTTTGACGAGGGTGTCTATTACAGGTGGTGTGAGAAATAACTCACGCCCATACTTTATTCATCAACACTGAAGCATCAAGGAATATCTGAAGATGCAACTTGTAAAGAAAGATTGCGCCCGAGTGTGGCAACATTTTGCCAGCAGCAGAATAGGTCAAGATTGAATGCAGTTGTTTTTAACTTCTCAAGTTAACAGCAGTGCTGTAACAAGACGGACCATTTAAAGTGGAATCGATTTATTGCAATCGCCCGATGGCATCGGTTTTCCCGACAGCAACTCAATTCCTGATGGCAAGGGAGGTCCTGACGCTGCCGCCAACATGAACAGTGGGTACAGTACATCAAAGCACCTTGGAGGCTTCCATTGTGCTCATAAACATGGTTATTGGGGCATCCTGTACAAAAGAGACACGAGGGAATGTTGTGCATTCTGTTTCACAGAGACATGACAGACCCCCAGCTCTCCAACCTCAGCCCGTCAGCCCAAAATTTTCACACAAGAACCAGACAGAATTATTCGGAAATGGTAGAGTTTGGTTTTGTTTAGTTTAGAGATACAGCATGGAAACAAACCCTTCGGACCACCGGTTCCACACTGACCATCGATCACTCGTTCAAACTAGTTCTATTTTATCCCACTTTCACATAAGCAGGAAATGGTGTTGGATAGACTGATGGGACCGGAGGCTGATAAATCCCCAGAGCCTGATGGTCTGCATCCCTGGGTACTTAAGGAAGTGGTTCTAGAAATCGTGGATGCATTGGTGATAATTTTCCAATGTTCCAAGGATCAGTTCCTGTGGATTGGAGGGTAGCTAATGTTATCCCACTTTTTAAGAAAGGCGGGAGAGAGAAAACAGGGAATTAATGACCAGTTAGCCTGACATCGGTGGTGGGGAAGATGCTAGAGTCAATTATAAAAGATGAAATAGCTGTACATTTGCATAGCAGTAACAGGATTGGTCCAAGTCAGCATGGATTTACGAAGGGGAAATCATGCTTGACTAATCTTCTGGAATTTTTCAAGATGTAACTTGGAAAATGGACAAGGGAGAGCAGTGGACCATGTAGTGTATCTGGCCATTCAGAAAGCATTTGATAAGGTCCCACATAGGGGATCAGTGGGCAAAATTAAGGTGCATGGTATTGGTGATAGAGTGCTGACATGAATACAAAATTGGTTGGTAGACCGGAAACAAAGAGTAGGGATTAACGGGTCGCTTTCAGAATGGCAGGCAGTAACTAGTGGGGTACCGCAAGGCTCCGTGCTGGGACTGCAGCTATTTACAATATACATCAATGATTTAGATGAACGGATTCAAAGTAACATTAGCAAATTTGCAGATGACACAAAGCTGGGTGGCAGTGTGAACTGTGAGGAGAATGCTATGAAAATGCAGGGTGACTTGGACATGTTGGGGGAGTGGGCACATGCATGGCAGATGAAGTTTAATGCAGAAAAATGTGAGGTTATCCACTTTGGTAACAAAAATAGGAAGGCAGATTACGATCAAAATTGTGTCAAGTTGGGAAAAAGGGAAGTACAATGGGATATGGGGGTCCTTGTTCATCAGTCCATGAAAGTAAGCATGCAGGTACAGCAGGCTGTGAAGAAAACAAATGGCATGTTGGCCTTTATAACAAGAAGAGTCGAATATAGGAGCAAATAGGTCCTTCTGCAGTTGTACAGTGCCCTAGTGAGACCACACCTGGAGTATTGTGTGCAGTTTTGGTCCCCTAATTTGAGGAAGGACATTCTTGCTATTGAGGGAGTGCAGCGTAGGATGTACAAGGTTAATTCCCGGGATGGCGGGACTGTCATATGCTGAGAGAATAGAGCAGCTGGGCTTGTACACTCTGGAGTTTAGAAGGATGAGAGGGAATCTAATTGAAACGTATCAGATTGTTAATGGTTTGGACACGCTAGAGGCAGGAAACATGCTCCCGATGTTGGGAGAGTCTAGAACCAGGGGCCACAGTTTAAGAATAAGTAGTAAGCCATTTAGAACGGAGACGAGGAAACACTTTTTCTCACAAAGAGTTGTGAGTCTGTGGAATTCTCTGCCTCAGAGGGCGGTGGAGGCAGGTTCTCTGGTGCTTTCAAGAGAGAGCTAGATAGGGCTCTTAAGAATAGCGGAGTCAGGGTATATGGGGAGAAGGCAGGAATGGGGTACTGATTGGGGATGATCAGCCATGATCACATAAAATGGCAGTGCTGGCTCGAAGGGCCGAATGGCCTACTCCTGCACCTATTGTCTATTGTCTATCCACTCCCTATTACCTAGGGGGTATTTACAGAGGAAATATTAACCTACATCTATGGGATGTGTGAGGTACCTGGAGCACCCGAAGGACACCTATGTGGTCACAGGGAGAAGGTGCAAACTCCACACAGACATTATGCAAGATCAGGATTCAACCCGGGTCACTGTCGTTGTGAGGCTACTATCTATGCCACTGTCCCAACAGGTGGCAGCTTCTTATTGAAGTAAACAGTAAACGCTTCTTGGTGCTCAGATGTAGTGGTCCTGTCCAACCTGCTCTCTGCACCCAAAATAACTAGCAGTGGAATGCCATACCTGCATTCTTTCTAATCTAGTGAATTCACCTCCATCTTTGTGTCCAAGCCCCACACACCTCCAGGGAGATGTTTGGCTAGCACTAGATGTTCACATGCGATGGTCATCAAACACCAAACAGCATATTCTAATGACTGTTCCATCATAGCGAGGGACTTAAATAAGGCTGGATTGAATAAGTCACCCTATCCCTCATCCTCATTTTGACAGTACTCCTTCTTCCTGCTTATAGACACAACTGAAGTGTGCAGCTCCATCAGTGAGAGCTGGTCTGGGGAGGCAGAGAAACAACTCTTCAACTTCTTGGCATCAGTAAACGTTTTTCAAATGTAATTTTAATTAAGATTACCCCCCAGTAGTTTCAACAATTGGACACTGACAACAATTTCTGAAGTGATGTTTCAGGACTATATTGTTTACAAGAACATTCATGTCAATATTTTGTATAGGTTTCCTTTATATTTGAGCAAATAATCAACTATGTACAACTAATAAAACATCTAGAATAGAGACACAAGGAAATGCAGATGCTGAAATCTTGTATAGAACACAAAGTGCTGGAGTAAATCAGAATTGCTGCAGGACATGGATTGGCCATGTTTCATTGTAGTAGGTGGGGAGAAACCTGGAATAGAGGTGAAAGCTGGACAAAGCCTTATGAGTAGGAGAGCGGCAGGAATCACTGAGGAGGGGCTATGCCAGAGGATCTCATAGGAATTCGGTGGAAGAGATGATGACAATTTATTCAAAGTAGGTTTAGTTTGAGGAAATTACACAATGGAGTAGTAAAATGGAGACACATGGATTTACAGATGCTGGAATTTTGTGTGGAACGCTAAGTGTTGGAGTTGCTCATTGGGCAGCATCCCTGGAGGACATGGATAGATGACATGTTGGATTGGGACCTAGCTTGTCTGATTGATTATCCATTTATTCTAATAATAAAATAATAAAATAAAATAAAACTGATTTTGTTCCATTGCAGGTGGGTTATCTGCAACTTCACGTCTGTGAGTAATCTAGAGAATTATCTAATGTCCATCTTCAAATGGGGGAAAAATATATCTATTTAGTTTATTTATAACTGGCTGCAGGAAGTTCAGAGGTAAATTTAAAATACATGTCTGAAGCATTCTATAACCTAAGCATCTTGAACACTAAGTTTGGAAATTATTTGTGCTGTTGAAATATGCTGTATTGTTGAAAGTGAGGCTTTGTGGTGTCGGCGTTGATTGTCTCACCATCCTAATGTGAAATGGTTCTAATCAACACATTTCAATCCTAATTCAAGTATTACTAAGTATTTCCAACCCTCACCATATCACAATTGAAAGCTCTCCTTAAATCAATATCCAGCAGATATCTAAATTATTTTCTTATGCTCGTTCAATTTTCTTTTAAATACGATTTAAAATAACCTTTCTCTTTGATTGCGTCTTTTGGCTTCACACACAGTAATTGGATTATCGCTTTTGTTAAGAGTCATCCATTTTACCATTTAAGTGTATATTTTATTCTAAAGATGCTGTTGGTGGAACACAATTTTCAATTTCTTGGAACCATACAGAGGGACATTTTTAGGCAATGTTATATGTCTTTGGTGTGAACATAGAATATATAGTATGTTATATCTCTCATTCCACATAAAACATAACTCAATTATTTAATGGAAAGAAAATAGAATGTGTATTGTAGTCTGAGAACTACTAAAATGTCTCAAGATGTTTCAGTCAGTACATTGTCATTATCTATATGGTCTACTGGAAAGTAGTCAATTCCTACAGCCAATTTGTATACAAATTGTTTCACATGTTTCACAAAGAACAACAAAAAACAGAAAATGATGCAAAGACTCAAGTGGTCAGATCCTGGAGGGAAAAGTTGAGAATGTTTTATTTGGATGATCTCTCTATACTCACTAGAGTATAGATGCCTCAGTAGTGATCTCAGAGAAATATTTCTGATTCTCAGAGGGATTGAAGAGGTGTTGAGGTCATTTTTTCAGGCATGGGAGCCTGGCGTTAGGTCCATAGATGTAGGATTGAAGTTGACCACAAACCGAGATGAAGAGAATTTTCTGCAGTAACAAGGTTTTATGTCGTTGGAGTTCTCTGCAGCGAGAACTCACTGAGTGCGTTCAAGATCCGTGTATTTGTTGTACAATGTCAGAATCAAGGAAAGATAGAATTGAAGCACGCCATTGTCCATAGTCTTTTGAATGGGGACATAAATTTGAGGGGTTGTAAAACATGTAATTGCTTACACTTCATATGTTCCTTAATATTAAAGAAAATATCTTCCATTTGTTGTGGTGCTTTTCGTAAGCTTAACACAATCCAAAGCTTTTTTCAGATAATTAAGTAGTTTTGGGGTGTAATCACTGTTGTAGAAAACATGACAGCTAATTTTCACATGACAAGCACTCATAAATAACAATGTGATAAATGATCTGAAATCATTTTGAAATGGTGTTGGTTAAGGGATAAATATTAGCCACAAATTAATTTTAGTTTAATTTTGACGAACAATATGAAAACAGTCCATTCATCCTACTGGGTTCATGTCAACCACTGATCACTGCCCATCACACTGGTTCTATGTTATCCCACTTTTTCAACCATCCCCTACATATAAGGGGGAATTTATTACAGTCAAATTAACCTACAAACCCACAGATAAATGCGGATGTGGGAAGAAACCCAAGTATCCGGAGGAAACTCGTGCGGTCACAGGGAGTTTGTGCAATCTCACATAGACAGCATCTGAGGTCAGGATCAAACCTTAGTCTCTTGCCACGTAAGACAGCAGCTCTGCCAGTTGCACCAGTGTGTCATCCTTATTGAGTTTAGCAACTTTCCTTCTCTTACGCCTTGCTGAGCAAGCAACCAACTTCTCCTCTATACATCCACCAATGTAGCTATTCTTCAATACCATGCCTGGGGTGGAAGATTGCAACCTTCACGTGGTCCGCCCTGTTTCAACTATTGCAATAAACCCCGCGTGCACAATCAAATAAGATCAAATAGAACAAGTTGTCCTACATCTGTGCACGTCTATCTGTGTATGCCATATGCAAGAAGAAGAATAATGCTATGCCTGCATTAATAAAGATCCCAAATGTATCTGGGAAAGTCCATTCAGTCAATACAAGCAAATCTGATTTTCTTTTCATAACTACAATGAAAAGTTTCATATAAAACACATAGGAGATGTACTTTTTCTAAGGATTAGTCAGGAATATTCAATTTGCAATATGCAATAATAGAAATAAATTGCTGGGACATCAAACAACATGTATTAGTGTCATGCCCGCATTATCAAAGACACAGATTATTAAAACACACTATGTGGTTAATGCCAATGTTGCAAGTTAAACAGCTGTAGCTCTTCATTATCCACAAATCTAATCTCTGGAATAACTCTTACAAGAAACCAAACAGCAAAAAAAAAAGAAATAATATAAACCACAAGTGAATATTCTGAGAATTAAACTAGATAAGGGAGAACAAGAGGGAACCTGACTTCTTAGCTATTTACATATTCCTTTGTGGATCATTTTAATATTCATGGCACCATAAAAAGTCAACCAAAACTGCTTATTGACATTTTAAAAGTTAATTAATTTTCCCAATATATCTCTGTGTGACCATTTATGTGTGTGTCTGTGGGGCTGTTGGTGAGAGTGGTAATTAAACACCAATCCGTTGTATTTCATAAAGTGACTGGCATTGCATTGACAATCAAATGGACTGTGTGATGTCAACACAGTGAAAAAGATATGATATAGAGATCCAACAAATGGTGAAGAGGTTTTATGTGATGGCCAGTAAGGTGGTTAGGCAATTGTACTTGTACTTTACAATGTATCAGCAATAGAAACAAAGTCTCTAGTCTAATCCTTGACAATCAAACTCTGTTGTGGTTTCAACCACATTTATTTATCAATGACTGAAGTCTTATAGTTTAGAGAAACAGAAAGGAAACAGGCCCTTTGGCCAATTGAGACCACACCGAACTTCAATTACCCGTCTACACTAGTTATGTGTTATCCAACTCCCTACACACACACTAAGGGACATCTTTAGGATGTGGGAGGAAATAAAGCACCAGGAGGCGACCCATGTAGTCACAAGGAGAACTCGTAAACACCACACAGACAGCACCAGCAGATAACCCAAACCCAGATCTCTGGCACTGTGAGGTGGTGGTTCTACCAGTTGCACCACTGTACACCCTTTTAACTGCCTCTTCTGTATGAAGTCAGTTCTACTACAAATGCATTATTTTATAATGTTGGAAGGGTGGGTGAGATTATTCCTTAGCCTACTAGACTCTAGGACAAATAAATTAAAATTATGCATTTAGCATAGAACATTGAAAAATACAGCACATGAATGGGCTGTTAGTCCCACAATGTCCATACCGAACATGATGCCAAGTTAAACTAATCTCCTTTGACTGCATGTGATCCATATCACACCATTTTGCTTATATGAAAGCATCTTAAATGTACTATAATATTTGCCTCCAGCATTACTTCTGGCAATATGTTTTCTGCACTCAACAATCTGTGATAAAAAAAACTTGTCCCACACATCTTCTTTAAACTTAACCTCTCTCAACAAGTCTTTGACATTTTCATCCAGGAAAAAGGTTCTGCTTGTCTACCATAACTAGGCCTCTCATAATTTGGTTACCGGCCCTATAATCTCTTTGCTTTGCTCAGCAAAAGTTTAAACAATATGTATTTCCTGGGTTGCTTTTGTCATGCTAAAGGCATTTTGCAAATTTAATCTTTTTTTCCACTGTTTCTATTATTTGACAGATGGGAAAACTATCATCCATATTGTATTTAATATTATTTGAATTGTATTAAATATTATGGGAATTATATTTAAAACTATTATTCACCCCCAGCAACGTTTGAGTATTGGACATCAAATATACTTGGTTTCAAATTGTGCCCCTGCTGTAACATAGCCAATTAATGCTTATAACACCAGGCAGAGTCATCGCCATCTGTGTCTTGAACCAGCCAATAGATTATATTAAAGGATGGCTATAAACCTTGTATACTTTCTTTGTCATAATGAGTGTCTCAAATTAGGAGCTTCTGAGAATGATCAAAGTGTAAGTAGGACACAATAGAAGTTATATAATGACATAACATTCACAGAAGGTAAAATATATTTACAATCCAACTCTGTTAAGTTTTAGATAATGATGATGTCAACTAACAGAAAGTAGAAACATATTCCCTGGAATTTATATGATTAGAGGATGTAAGGCATTAAAAGAGACTGATAACTACTGTTGCTGTTTGGGGAAGCAATGACAAGTGGTTATAGACACAAAACTGGAGCCAAGCTTTCTGAGGGTGAAATTAGAAACATTTTCATTTGGATAATTAATTGCACAACATTGCATCGGATGCATGGCACAGAAATTTGGCCCAATCAGACACTGTTGGCACTCTTACCTCCTCCCATCATTCCTCATCTAAATCTGTCAGAGCAGTATTCCATTCCCTTCTCCCTCGTGTCTTTGTTCCAGCTTTCTCTCAAATTCTCTACAACCAGCGGCATTTACCACTGAATATTTCCAGAATTTAATGTTTAAAAAAATAATAATATCCAGTGGCTTGGATTTGTCAATCTTATTGCTGCACCAGGGCTAAAATCCTGTTCAGGGAAGTTATGGTTTTCCACCATAGACACAATCAACTACATGGCCCCTGGCTGTAAATTTCTAAGATAATCTCTGTTCTGTCAAGATAGTGTGCAATTAGTGGAGCAGCCATTTCCTGCATAGAAACTAGCAAGGCAATAAAAAGTTGAAAATAACAGTAGATGAACAAAACTTTGGAAAGACGGCGTCAGCAGTGAAGGCTTGTTCTGGGTCGCTTAATTTTTGCACTATTCAGAAATTATATGGAGGACAATCATTCCAGTAGACTCGTAAAATATGCTGATGACACTAATTTATGTGGGCAGTTAACTAGAGTATGAGAGATTTATGACATTGAAAGATATAATTAAATGGATCTGTTAAGGAATGTCAGTTGGAATTTAATGGAATTTATGTACAGGACATGTGAGACAGGCAAAATTAATGTCCTTTGAAATAGGTGGGAAAATAGGAACACTTTGCAAAAAGATATGGTCACTGTGTTATGTTACATCTTATCTGCATTATGGACACAAAGGAATTCTGTAATTCAGAGGAACATGAGGCCATGATTTCTAAATTGAAATTGCGTAAAAATCAGCTGAAAATGTATAATAAATTTATAACATGATAGGGAGTGCAGTTCAGAGGGATATGAAGCAATGGGTTTTAAATCAAAGTTGGGTAAAATTCAGCATAAAATTTATAACAATGGATATGTAACATGATTTATAATATTACTCATGAGACAAACCATAATTAATTTGTAATTTCATCCTTGTTGAAACTTTTGATCTTTCTCACCTGGAAAGAAAGAAATTCCATTGATTTTACTGTACTGTTTACCACAAAATACATCTCTTCAGCCATTTTAAAGTATATAATCTCAATCTAAGCAATAATGCTATTCAGATATTGAGCGCTAACTTGAGAATTAAATAAATTGCAAACCTGAAGATAATAGGTTTGTGTATTTATTTTTAATATTTAGTTTTGCTTACTGAACCAGATTGTATTACCTGTTCTTATTTTCCCTTGTTCTAATCATCAACAATCATGAGTGAAATTATAAATTGTTATATATCTATTGTTATACATTTTGAGCTGATTTTCTACCCAATTTAAATTTTATACCTATTGCCTCTGAACTGCAGAATCACTATTATGTTATAAATCTGTTGTTATAAATTGTTATATTCATTGTATAAATGTCATTGAAGAAAATCATAATTTTCCCCAGTGATGCTGCCTGACCTGCTGAGTTAATCCAGCATTTTTTGTCTATCTTTGGTATAAAACAACATCTTCAGTTTATTTTTATCATACAGTATATTCCATCAAACTTTTCCTATCCATGTAACTGTCCAAATGTACTAAATGATGTTAATGTACCCAGCCTCAACTGACAGCTTGTTCCGGGGAGCCATGTGGGAGGCTGAAGTGTCCCGGTGAGCCGCGCGGGCCCAATCTTCATGGCGAACAACCGCGGCACCAACCGGAACGAGCCCCAGTAGGCTTGACAAGCCCCACAGGCCCCCCAGGGGAGTGCAGAGAAGCCGGGTGGTGAGGCCTGCCTGGGCCGAAGGAGTCTCAGCAGAGACAATGATGGGAGCCTCAGCGGCGGCAGCAGCATGAGCCACAGTGGTAACTGGAGCCCCAGCAGTGGTGGAGCCTCAGCGGCAATGGCAGCCTCAGTGGCAGCCGAAGCCTCAGCAGCAGCGGGGCCCTCAGCTGCATCAGGGCCTCGGTGGCACCGGTGGCCTCTGCAGCAGAGGGAACCTCAGTGGTGGTGGGGACCTTGCGATTGACCTGCGATCAATGGTCGATAAGCGTAGGGGGGGGGAGGGAGTGGACGACAATGGGGACCCTGCATGTGGGGAACGCCATGACGGATAGTGGGAGAACAAAGGGGGAACCGGCGTGTACCCATGAAAAGGTTGTTCCTCACATCTATACTATTGCTAAAAGTCTCATCTTGACCACTTCCTGTCTACGTTGTAAATACATTTTAGTAAAAAGGTATCCTATATCGCTATGATTTTTTCGCCATCTTACTCATTGTCCTGCTCTCCTTCAACCGCCCCAAGGTTTTCATCCGTTTGGTAAAATAATAAAAAAGTTATGAATGTTTAAAAACTCGTGAGGTAATCAGATTGGTCTTCTTTCCTGTCAGTCACCATGATGAAGGTAACGCCTCTTCCGAGGAGCCAGGAGAATAAAGCCTTGGAGGCCAGATGTGTGTCAGTCACCCTGGAAGACCGTGAGTGAGAGTTGAGTCTAGAAATGTGATTCTACGCCATGAGTGAACTGAAATGTGAGTCTACACCATGAGTCAACTGAAATGTGAGCTGCTTGAACTGAATGGAAAGGTTTGGTCTGCACTGTGCTGCTTGAACTGAATTGAAGGGTTGGTCTGCACTTTGCTGATTGAACTGAATTGAAGGGTTGGTCTGCACTGTGCTGCTGAAACTGAATTAGAAAGATTAAACAAAAACTTACCGTTTGAAGTTTGATCTTTATTTTATGAGAAGTTGAAGTGAGGCACTATGTGAAGAGCCCGCCAGCCCACATGCGCGCCAATCTTCAGAGTACCTGTATGGAACTACAGACCGCTTGCACAAACTTAAACTATAGAAAGATTAATAACTGTTGACTTATCGAATGATCTTTATGAGATTCAGGGTTGGAGGTGGAGGACACGTTGTTCACACTGCCACACAGCTTTGTGTCATCTGCAAATTTGCTAATGTTACTTTGAATCCCTTAATCCAAATCATTGATGTATATTGTAAATAGCTGCGGTCCCAGCACTGAGCCTTGCGGTACCCCACTAGTCACTGCCTGCCATTCTGAAAGGGACCTGTTACTCCCTACACTTTGTTTTCTGTCTGCCAACCACTTCTCTATCCATGTCAGCACTCTCAGATTCAGATTCAGCTTCAATCTTTATTGTCATTGTGCAGTGTACAGTACAGAGACAATGGAATGCTGTTAGCATCTCGCCCAGAAGTGTGAACATAGAATAATGAACAGCAGAATATATATATGTACATACATTAGTGCATTTTCTTGGGGGGAGGGAGTGTCCGGGGGGGTGACTGGCAATCACCAAGGTGTAGAGTTAAGTTGTGTGACAGCCGCAGGGAAGAAGAAGCTGCTGGTCCGGCAACGGTGAGACCTGTAGCGCTTCCCGGATGGGAGGAGCGTAAACAGTCTATGGCTGGGATGAGAGCAGCCCTTGACGATGCTGTCCTTCGCAGACATTGCTTGCTCTGGATGGACTCAATGGAGGGGAGTGAGGAACTGGTGATGTGTTGGGCAGTTTTCAACACCCTCTGCAGTGCTTTCCGGACGGAGACAGAGCAGTTGGCATACCATACTGTGATACAGTTGGTAAGGATGCTCTCGATAGTGCAGCGGTAGAAGTTCACCAGAATCTGAGGAGACAGATGGACCTTCTTCAGTCTACTCAGGAAGAAGAGACGCTGGTGAGCCTTATTGACCAGTGTTGAGATATTGTGGGTCCAAGAGAGGTCATCAGAGATGTTGACCCCCAGAAACCTACAGCTGTAAACACGTTCCACCTCCGTCCCGTTAATATGGATGGGGGTGTGTGCGTGCTGTAGTTCACAATGAGCTCCTTGGTCTTCTTGGAGTTAAGGGCTAGGTTGTTGTCTGCGCACCATGCTGCTAGGAGCTGGACCTCCTCCCTATATGCCGAGTGATCGTTGTTGCTGATGAGGCCAATCACCGCTGTATCATCTGCATACTTGATGATGATGTTAGTACCATGTACAGGCATGCAGTCGTGGGTGAAGAGGGAGTAGAGGAGGGGGCTCAGCACACAGCCCTGTGGAATGCCGGTGTTCAGGATGAGGGTTGAAGAGGTGTGGTTGTCTGACCTAACAGATTGGGGTCTGTTAGTTAGAAAGTCCAGTGTCCAGTTGCAGAGGGAGGAGTCGATGCCCAGGTCCTCACGTAGGTGTCTCTGTTGTCGAGGTGGTGATGGCATCCTCCGTACTCCTGTTCTTGCGGTATGCGAACTGATAGGGGTCCAGTGTGGGAGGTAGGCAGCTTTGAGGTGTGCCAGGACCAGCCTGTCGAAGCACAGTGATGATGGGGGGTAAGTGCAACTGGGTGGAAGTCATTAAGGCTCTCCGCAGTGGACTGTTTTGGCACTGGCACAATGCAGGTGGTTTTAAGGCACGTGGGGACAACTGCTTGGGCAAGTGACAGGTTGAAGATGTCAATCCAGACACCTGTCAGCTGCGCAGCACAGGCACTGAGGATGTGCCCGGGGATGCCGTCAGGGCCAGCAGCCTTACGTGCATTAATCCTGCTCTGTGCCACATACACGTCGATGGGGGTAAGTGTGAGGGGCTGGTGATCAGCAGGGAGCACAGCCTTGATGGCCATCTCTAGATTGTCCCTGTCAAAGTGGCCATAAAAGTGGTTAAGCTCCTCAAGGAAGGAGGTAGGGGTGGTGTTGGTGGGTCTATAGTCGGAGTTGTTATTGAAGTGCTCCTCAATCTTTTGCTTGTAGCTATGCTTGGCCTTCTTGATGCCCCTCTTCAGGTTAGCCCTGGATGAACTGTAGGCTCGAGCATCGCCTGACCTGAAAGCGGTGTCCCGTGCTTTCAGCAGTAGCCTGACCTCGCTGTTCATCCATTCATTCTGATTCGGGAATGTGGTAATCCGTTTGAGGGAGGTGACACTGTTGATGGTGGAGTTGATAAAGTCCAAAATTGAGGATGTATAAGAGTCAATGTCTGTGTGGGAGTCAAGGGTGGCCTGGGCTGCAAACACATTGCTTCCACATTGTTTCCAAAATGCTGCTGAGGTGTGGAGTCCGCATCCTCTGACCAAACTTTAACTTTGCTCACTGTGGGTTTAACACATCTGATGAGTGGGGAGTGCTTTGGGAGCAGGAACAATGAGAGGTGATCAGACTGTCCAAGGCGGGGGAGGGGGATGGCTTTGTAAGCTTCAGCCATATTTGTATAAACTTTGTCCAGTATCTTGTCTTCTCTAGTGACGAAGGAGACATGTTGGTGGAATTTGGGGAGTACAGTCTTCAGGTTGGAGTGATTGAAGTCACCCGCAACAATGAAGGCTGCCTCGGGGTTGTGAGTCTGTTGTTTGCGAATGGCAGTATGCAGCTCTTTCATTACAAGCTTGGCATTTGCATCAGGAGAGATATAGGCTGCAGTTACAACAGTGGAAGTAAACTCTCTGGGCAGATAGAACGGTCTGCATTAACCATGAGGAACTCTAGGTTAGCTGAGCAGTGACTCTCAATGATGGTGGTGTCCGTGCACCAAGGTTTATTTGCACAAATACACAGACCCCCACATCTGATCTTACCGGAGTCTGTTGATCTGTCCACTCGGAGTATATGACGCCCCGTTAGCTCGATGGCGCTGTCAGGAACGTTGGTGTTGAGCCAGGCTTCTGTGAAGATCATGATGCTGTAGTCTTTGATCCAGTTGTGGGAGGTAATCCGTAGCCGGAGTTCGTCCATTTTGTTTGCCAGTGAACGTACGTTGGCGAGGAAAAGACTAGGAATCGATAGCCTGTGTGGGGCTAGCTCTAACCTAGCCTTTAGCCCAACTAGGCATCCACGGCGATGCTTGCGTTCATGTAGCCGTCTATGGGTGCTTCCGGTCGGCCGAGATGATTTGGTGCACTCTGAGGATCCGCCGTTCCGCTGCTCCACTGCTCTGGCTAGTTCAGGAGCGAGACGGAGTTCGACCAAAAAGTTGTTGTAGCCGCAGGAACCGAAGTTCAGAAGTTCCTGTTGGCTGTATGAAAGGAATGCAAAACTGCTCCGTGTGAGCAGACTTGAAACAAGTAAATAAATTATTACTAGTTTGCATATTCTCGTGAGACACGGGGCGTCGCGATGTGCCCATGCCACTGCCATTTGCCGCCCCCAATACCATGTGCCCTAATTTTGCCCATTAATCTCCTATATGGGACCTTATCAAATGCTTTCTGAAAGTCCAGGTACACTACATCCACTGGCTCTCCCTTGTCCATTTTCCTAGTCACATCTTCAAAATATTCCAGAAGATTAGTCAAGCATGATTTCCCCTTTGTAAATCCATGCTGACTCGGACCGATCCTGTTACTGCTATCCAAATGTGCGGCTATCTCATAATTTATAATTGACTCCAGCATTTTCCCCACCACCGATGTAAGACTATCTGGTCTATTATTCCCTGTTTTCTCTCCCGCCTTTCTTAAAAAGTGGGATAACATTAGTTACCATCCAATCCACAGGAACTGATCCTGATTCTATAGAACATTGGAAAATGATCTTCCTTAAATACCCTGGGATGCAGACCATCAGGCCCTGGGAATTTATCAGCCTTCAATCCCATCAGTCTATCCAACACCATTTCCTGCCTAATGTGGATGTCTCCCCAGATCCACTGGCTACTACTATATCAGGAAGATTGTTTGTGTCCTCCTTAGTGAAGACAGATCCAAAGCGCCTGTTCAACTCATCTGCCATTTCCTTGTTCCCCATAATACATTCACCTTTTTCGGTCTTCAAGGGTCCAACTTTGGTCTTAACTAATTTTTTCCTCATCACATACCGAAAGAAGCTTTTACTGTCCTGGTTTATATTCTTGGCTAGCTTACCTTCGTACCTCATCTTTTCTCCCTTATTGTCTTTTTGGTTATCTTCTGTTGTTCTTTAAACATTACCCAATCGTCTTGCTTCCCGCTCATCTTTGCTACGTTGTACTTCTTCGCTTTAATTTTTATACTGTCCCTGACGTCCCTTGTCAGCCATGGTTGTCCCTATCTCCCCTTAGAATCTTTCTTCCTCCTAGGAATAAACTGATCCTGCACCTTCTGTATTATTCCTAGAAACACCTTCCATTTTTGTTCCACTGTCATCCCTGCTAGTGTATCTTTCCAGTCAACTTTAGCCAGCACCTCCCTCATGGCCCCATAGTCCCCTTTATTCAACTGCAACACTGACACCTCCGATCTACTTTTCTCCCTCTCCAATAGTAGCTTAAACCTGACCATGTTATGGTCACTGCCTCCTAATGGCACATTAACCTCGAGGTCCTTTATCAAACCCGGTTCATTACGGAACACTAAATACAGAATTGCCTTCTTCCTGGTAGACTCCAATACAAGCTGTTCAAAGAATCCATCACAAAGACACTCTACAAAGTCCCTTTCTTGGGACACAGTATCAACCTGATTTTCCCTGTCTTCCTGCATGTTGAATTCTCCCATAACAACCACAGCATTACTTTTTCTACAAGCCAATTTTAACTCCTGATTCAACTTGCACCCTATGTCCAGGCTACTGTTTGGGGGCCTGTAGATCAGTCCCATTAGGGTCTTTTTACTCTTACAATTCCTTAGCTCTATCCATACTGACTCCACATCTCCTGTTTCAATGTCACCCCTTGCAAGGGACTGAATTTCATGTCTCACCAACAGGGCAACCCCACCCCCTCTGCCCACCTGTCTGTCTTTTCAATAAGAGGTATACCCTTGAATATTCAGTTCCCAGCCCTGGCCCTCAGTAATTCCCACAATATCATACTTGCCAGTTTCTAACTGAGCTTCAAGCTCGTCAACTTTATTCCTTATACTTCGCGCATTCATATACAGTACTTTGACCTCCGTATTCACTTCCCCCTTCGCAATTGGCCCTGACCTTACTCTGTTGTCGATTCTCAAGCTTTCCTTCCCATTAATTTGAGAATCTTTTGTAATTTTTCCTGTAGCCACTTCCACTTCTACTACATCTTTATACTCCCAATTTGTCAACCCCTCCCCCCACTATTTAGTTTAAACCTACACATGTAGCCCTAGCAAACCTGCCTGCCAGAATGTCGGTCCCCTTTCAGTTAAGGTATAACCCATCCCTTTTGTACAGGTCACCCCTACCCCAGAAGAGATACTCCAGTGGTCTATATATCTAAATCCTTGCTCCCTGCACGAGCCCCCAGCCACACATTCAGATCCCCTATCTCCCTGTTCCTGTCCTCACTAGCATGAGGTGCTGGAAGCAATCCAGAGATAACCACCCTAGAAGTCCGGCCTTTCAGTCTTCTTCCCAACTCTCTGAACTCATGTTGGAGAACCTCCTTCCTCTTCTTCCCGATGTCGTTTGTGCCTATGTGCACAACTACTGCCAGCTGTTCACCTTCTGTCTCGAGGATGTTCAGAATTTGGCTCATGACATCCTGAACCCTGGCACCAGGGAGGCAACTGACCATCCTCGCATATATTCAAAAGGTAAACCATAAAGAAAAATCATGTTCACTTCATAAAGCAATCTTTCATCTTTATAATGGTTTTCTTTTTACAACTATCTATTTTACTCTGACATGATTCTCTGCAAACTGTTATAGATGCACCAAGGCCATGTGTAAACTGCTATTGGTTGTACATAAAGGATGATGTAAGATGAAGTACCGAGACTGAAAATAAGCAAAGCGAATAGTTAGGGGAAAAAACTTGATTTATTGTGACACGTTTCAAAGATACAAAAAGCCTTTGATACAATTGATTGGAAATCACATTACTTTGGATGTGCCTGTTGTAAAGCCAAATGCATTTTTTGCATCCATCACCAGCATCCAACACCACAACAAAAGAAAACGTATTTGTTAAGCAACTGGGTGTGAATAATCTTCTTTGTGCAGGATTGCACAATGTCAAATCAATGAATTAACTTACTGTCCTCAAAATTGTTTCAGTTTCAGATCCTGTGAAACCAGTTTAACATCCTTTTGCTCTGAAGCAGAACCATGACTGAGCATGCTGTTAATTGTAAGGTCTTATATGCCATGATTAATCTGGGCACAAGATAAAGTCAAGTAATAAATGTGATGCTCGAGTGCTAACATATTCTTGTCAGGCAGACACATTTAACTTTATTGTCACAATCGGATTATTCTACACAAGCTAAATAACATTTCACCCAAACATGCAATTAGCTTACAAGGAACTTCCTTTCAAATCTGGTTATCAAGGCAAAGACATTTCAATCAGATAATGATTTTAATTCCACACATGAAGAAAAATATTTTACAATGTGCTTTGTAATTTGCTGAATTTTATTTCAGATATGTTTTACATGATGCTTAATGCATAATTAAATATTTAGGATCACAGCCATAGAAATTGAATCCCACTGTACATGTTAGGAGTGATAGACTACTAATGGACCCTTTTACCACATTGTGCATTATGTTACTTTCAACCATGCAGTTCAATGTTGGTTATGCTAATGCCTCAGTAGATGAATTGAATATATCCTTTTGCCCTTTTTCATTTATGGAATTCAGTCTAACAACGTGAGAGAATAGGGGCAAGTGCTGGGTCTCCATGCTAAAATGCACAGGTGGGAAGCTATTCTTATCCTTACTTTATAGTGTTCTTAAGGGATCTTATAGGATGTATTATCCTATTCTTATCTTACAGTGAGAAAAACTGCAAATAAATGATTAAGAACTACGGAGTTATACGAAACGATATAAATTTATTTATATAACCATATAACCATATAACAATTACAGCACAGAAACAGGCCATTTCAGCCCTTCTAGTCCGTGCCGAACACTTATTCTCCCCTAGTCCCATCTACCTGCACTCAGAGAGTGGTGAATCTCTGGAACTCTCTGCCACAGAGGGTAGTTGAGGCCAGTTCATTGGCTATATTTAAGAGGGAGTTAGATGTGGCCCTTGTGGCTAAGGGGATCAGGGGGTTAAGGCAGGTACGGGATATGACCTGATCAAAATCATATTTTGGCGGTGCATGCTAAGGGCCGAATGGCCTACTCCCACCACTTCCATGTTTCTATGTTACCTCACTCAGACCATAACATCCATTCCTTTCCCGTCCATATACCTATAAAATTTATTTGTAAATGATAAAATCGAACCTGCCTCCACCACTTCCACTGGAAGCTCATTCCACACAGCTACCACTCTCTGAGTAAAGAAGTTCCCCCTCATGTTACCCCTTAACGTCTGTCCCTTAATTTTCAAATCATGTGCTCTTGTTTGAATCTTCCCTACTTTCAATGGAAAAAGCTTATCCACATCAACTCTGTCTATCCCTCTCATCATTTTTAAAGACCTCTATCAAGTCCCCCCTTAACCTTCTGCACACCAAAGAATAAAGACTTAACTTGTTCAACCTTTCTCTGTAATTTAGTTGCTGAAACCCAGGCAACATTCTAGTAAATCTCCTCTGTACCCTCTCTATTTTGTTGACATATTTCCTATAATTTGGCGACCAAAATTGTACACCATACTCAAGAATTGGCCTCACCAATGTCTTGTACAATTTTAACATTACATCCCAACTTTTATACTCATTACTCTGATATATAAAGGCCAGCACACCAAAAGCTTTCTTTACCACCCTATCTACATGAGATTCCACCTTCAGGGAACTATGCACAGTTATTCCTATATCCCTCTGTTCAACTGCATTCCTCAATTCGCTACAATTTACCATGTACGTCCTATTTTGATTTGTCCTGCCAAGATGTAGCACCTCACACTTATCAGCATTGAACTCCATCTGCCATCTTTCAGCCCACTCTTCCAAATGGCCTAAATCTCTCTGTAGACTTTGAAAATCAACTTCATTATCCACAACACCACTTATCTTAATATAATCTGCATACTTACTAATCCAATTTATCACACCATCATCCAGATCATTGATGTATATGACAAACAACAGTGGACCCAAAACAGATCCCTGAGGCAACCCACTAGTCACCGGCTTCCAACCTGACAAACAGCCATCCACCATTACTCCCTGGCATCTCCCATTCAGCCACTGTTGAATCCACCTTGCTACTCCACCATTAATACAATGATGGAGTTTGCACGATATCCGGCTATGCAGTCATGAGTATAGAGTGAGGACAGCAGGGGGCTGAGCATGCAGCCTTGACTTGCTCCCGTGCTGATTGTTATTGAGAATGACACATTTCCACCAATTTCCACCAATTTGGACAGACTGTGGTCTGTGAATGAGGAAGTCGAGGATCCAATTGCAGAGAGATGCGCAGACCCAGATCTGAGAGCTTGGTAACCAGCTTGGAGGGGATGATGGTATTAAATGCCAAGCTATAGTCAATGAATAACAGCCTGTCATATGAGTTTTTGTTGTCCAAGTGGTCCAGAGCGGAGTGGAGAGCCAGTAAGATCACATCCACTGTTGAACTGTTGGTCCAGGATTTTGTCGAGGTATGAGTTGATTTGCGCCATGATCAGCCTCTGAAAGCTCTTCAGCACCACAGGTTGGGAAAGATTGATGGAACAATTGTGTGAGACGGTGTGGATCTGCTAGACGTTAGTCATTATGTGGGAGCAATTTCAGTGGCCTTGGAGTCTGAAAAGAAGGAGCGAGTATTAAATAGGTGTGAGTGCTTTGAATCTTATCTGTATTGTGTCTATTGTGCAGGAGGAGGGGGAATGTACTGGAGAAGGACCTATCAAATAATCCTGAAAGTCCGATAAGAATAATTTGTGAGAAAACATTCACATGAAGCCAGTAACATGTTTGTGGCTGCAGGAGTCAGTACTTTAGAAGCTATCCTAAGAAATCATATGTATAAATTCATTTGCAGGATAAATGAATCTAAAAATGTAATTATTGTGGCCTTGTCAAACATAAGCACTACACGCTAAGAATCCCAATTAAGGAGACACTGGTTTCATTGCCTCGTTGTAGGACATTGATCATTATTTTATTCTGGATTTTAATTCATGTATTGTGGGTTTTTTTTAATATATAATTTATGATGCTGTAATAAGTTATATACTAAGTTTTATATGTACTTTATGATATTTTTTTAATATGCAATGTATTCCTTGTCTGGACCTTGAATGTGAAATAATAGTTTATAAGTTCACTGAAAGGAAAGTAGATAAAGAAGTCGTTCTGCTTTCTACTTTAAGAATGGCAGCGTTAAAGTTATGGATTAGAATTGAAAAAGAGGGAACTGTTCCTTCTCTAGACATTCTGGAACAGGCAAAGGAAGATAGTGGAAGCCAGCAGCAGGAGCAGGAGCAGGAGCTGGAGCGGACATCAGCTTTTAATAGAGAAATGGCTGAGATGGTTCTTAAAGGGGAGGTGCCGACTAAAATCAGACTTATTAAATTTAGTAAGAGTGCCGCGGTTAGCATGGATATTGAAGGGAGAGAAACCCAATATATCCGAGGGTTTTTCAGAACAGAGTCACAGCATTCCTCTCAGCACTCTCATATTCTTACTTCGGAGACACCATGCACAGCTTGCGAACAGGGCACTCGGGAGGAATCAGTAGTATCTTCGACTCCACCCACTAAATTCAAATCCAAAGTAGGAAAATCGGGAAAGGACTCCAGCTCTGGTGATTGCTTCATCAGCAGAGGATAGTGTGGGAGATCAATGAGCTAGAAGGAAGGTTCCTCAGAAGTATGTGCCAAAATTAATTCAGAAATCAAGTGGGAAAGTGAGGAATCCTTCCTAAAGTATAGAGATTCCAGTAGCAGAACAAGCAGTTTTTCTGAGGGTGAGACAGCAGGAGGCTATGAAGCGGCTGATCCTGACAACGATAACATTATAAGATCAGAGCAAATTACCAACAATATGGATATGGAGCGGATTCCCCTCAGGCAATTCCCTAGTAGGAAGCTGCCTACTCTGCCTTTAGAATTAGATCCCGCAGTAGGTGCAAATTATCCCCGGGCCACAGACGTCCACAGTTCAATGCAAACTGGTTCGACAGCAGCTAAATCCGTCCAGAGACCCGTACTAAAAATCCTGAAACGGGAAGTAATTTTGAAGGAAGATAAGGAGGAGGAGGAGGAGGAATTTAATGCATGGATAGGCAAGCCATTCCGAGAGTCGACTTTCCCTCTGATTGGTTGGGGAGCGTATAGAGCTGTAAGACCTGATCAATGTTACAACTGTGAGTATTCAGGACATTGGAACCGATCTTGCCCTGTGAGGTAATACAGAGAAGGAAGGGGACAAAGAAGAGGGCCACGGGGTTTAAAAAGTCAGTGGATCCCTAGAGGTTACAGGGACACTTGGGACCCCGAAGGTAGAGGACGAGAACACTGGCCAGAAGATCAGGGGGCAGGGACATTCTGGCAACCAAATCCATTCTGGTAGCCCTGATCTGCCAGCTAATACCAAGTATGAAATCTGAGGGCATCCTCACATGGCCCAAAAAATAATAATAAATTATAAGAACAAGGAAGAACACCACCCCTTCCGAATCCCAGGAAGAGAGTCACAAATAATCTGATTGGAATCGAGAAATCTCACTAAAAGGAAGGACTATGAATAGGGAAAGATAGTAACTGGTGGCAATGAGAATAAGAATTAAAGAGAACTAAACTGGCACTAGGGAGAGAAGAAACATACTTATTGTGTAGGAGGTGCGGGAGTAAGGAAAGGAGCTATTGTACTAACTTGTTGTGACAGCAGGACAGTATAATCTACAACTCTGGGGAGTGAGGTAAAGAGTATGTGGACCCTTGAGAATGGGCAGAAGACACAGCTCAGGTAAGGTAGCTCCCCAGAAACAAGACCAAAACAAGGAAGAAATGATACTGTCCTGTCCCTTTAAGACACATCTGGGATGGCCAACAGATAGAGAAGGCTGCTCCTCAGTATCCCTATTCCTTTGAAACTAACATCAAGGAAGAAGACGAAGATACCTACCCTAGTGCCCAACTTTAACATCATCTAGCTATTGACACCAGTGAAGAAGAAATAAAATAACACCATCCAACCTTTTCTAAAAGATACAGACAACCTATGATGACTATTGAGGCAAGTTCTAATTTGAAGAATTGAATTTGAATTTGAAAATAGACTCCTCTGTGGTTTGGGGTAAAACACCTACTTTGCGCCTAAATTATAGTTATTAGAAATAAATTGATAAAATTTTGAATTTGGTCTCTAAATTGTATGGTGATGAATTGGAGGGACTTTAAAGTTTGAGATTTATAATTGACTTGTTAGATTAGGCTTAGGAGTACTTAAAGTTTGATTATTAATTGGGTATCGTCTCAATCCCCAGAGAGGCAACCAAAGATGGGAAACATAGAAACATAGAAACATAGAAATTAGGTGCAGGAGTAGGCCATTCGGCCCTTCGAGACTGCACCGCCATTCAATATGATCATGGCTGATCATCCAACTCAGTATCCCGTACCTGCCTTCTCTCCATACCCTCTGATCCCCTTAGCCACAAGGGCCACATCTAACTCCCTCTTAAATATAGCCAATGAACTGGCCTCAACTACCCTCTGTGGCAGAGAGTTCCAGAGATTCACCACTCTCTGTGTGAAAAAAGTTCTTCTCATCTCGGTTTTAAAGGATTTCCCCCTTATCCTTAAGCTGTGACCCCTTGTCCTGGACTTCCCCAACATCGGGAAGGATTATTCAGATAATAGCAGGAAAGGATGGAACTAGGGATGATCTGGTAATATGGAAGAATTATTCAGGGAACATGAATGTTGGAATTGGAAATAGTAAAAAGAGGAACTGTGAACAGCAAGACTTCCCTTTAAGAGACCAGAGTTAACATAGTAAAGAGTTACTTAGTGGTAAAAGGAAATCAGTTATGAGAGAGAACCCCTTTGTCTGAGAGCTGAGCTAATATACTAAGGGAGAAGTATTGGAGGAGAAGTCTATTGAATTAGAAGGAATAACGAAATGGCTATTGAGGTATCAGAGTCAATGTATTTGACCGGTGGATCTAAACAGTTTAACACTTGATAGTAAAGCAGCTTCTAATATCAAGGTGGAAAGGAATTGTCCCTAGAATTGGCATTCTTGATTGGCTTTAAAATAAAATTGATAACATACGGAAATTGATTGATTAAATTTGAACAGCTGGGAATTCCACATGAATTGGAATGGAATTGTGTTATCGACTACAAAGCTGTGGAATGAGAAGGGTGAGACGGACCCTGACATTTAAAAAAAAATTGAAGGCTGATACTGAATTTGGTTGAATTGAAACATTCTTCATGGTTTGCTTTAAATAAGAGTTAAGTCTGTAGGGAAATCTGGACTGAACCCAGCTGAAATTTATATGAGAAATTGTCATCAGATATACATTAAGGAACATCGTGTGAATACGGAGAGGGCTGATTAGTGTCGATCCTAGGATAGTAAAGAGTATATTACAGAATAGTAATAGGAATAGAGTGATAGAGCAGAATATAGTAGAGATATATTGAAATGGAAAAGGGATAGTATTGACAAACATAATTACAGTGAATGTAAGGAAAGCATTAGTACATGAATCATAACTTGCTTTGTCCCATGTTTTTCAGGAATTATAGGTTATAGGTTTGACTATGGAAAGGGATGGAAGAATAGACAACAACATGGATGGAGGGAATTCACGCCCACAAAATCTCGGGAGGTGAAGACTCATTAGACAGAATTGTGACGCTATGCCCATGAAAACTCGGGAAGTTTGATTAGATTCTCTGAAGAAACATCATCATCTTATTGTTGTTAATAGATGGAGAATGTAATAGTCACACATATGTACATCTGATTATCTGAGTATTTGATTATTTGGTTATCATAAATGATGGTTTATCATATATGTTAAAAGGAAGGAATGTTAATTCAGGTCAAATTGGAGACACCAGGACACAAAAATTGAGTAAAGGCTTCTGGGCTGCTAGGCCATTTGGTCAATTTAAATGTTCCTTCTGCAGAAATGGGACAAGCTGCAGAATGGTGCCAGGTTGTCTACAGCCTCGATAAGCAATGAAGGGACAGAATGAGACATCTGCAGTTTCTTACAATTAGGTGTAAATTGCATGAAACGGATTGAGTGAATGCAAACCAGACATACACATTGTAAATAGTGTTGCTAGATGTTGATTGGGTTAAGTGTTGAGCCTTGACTGAGTTTCTTGAATATATGGGCAAATGTTGCTATGTTTGCTTCCTTCCAGAAGCTCTATTTGAATACATTATATTAGTTAATGTATTATTGGGTTGGGGAATTGTCTATCATGTACTGTGTTAATCAATATCTGTTATTGGACAGTAAAGAGACTACCTATAAAAGGTAGCTTCCACGAGGTCCTGTGGCGATCTTTAGGAAGAACGCTTGGGACTGCTTTACCTTTTGTAGTGTCTCTGCTTCCACGAGGCTAGAAGGGCTTGGCCAAGCAGATACAAGCATCAAACCCGTAGTGGTTAGGAATAGCAGTGGGGAACTGTTATTGTATTATTCCTAAATAAAATTTAGAAGCGCAAGTGCTCGACTCAGTATCTTATTGACCGAAACTAGACTGGGGGAAGCTTAGAACGAGCTACTTAAAGCTCTAGAAATCGTGGATGCATGGGTGATCATTTCACAATTGTCTATAGATTCAGGATCTGTTCCTGTGGGTAGGATGGTAGCTAATGTTATCCCACTTTTTAAGAAAGGCGGGAGAGAGAAAACAGGGAATTATAGACCAGTTAGCCTGACATCAGTGGTGGGGAAGATGCTGTAGTCAATCATAAAAGATGAAATAGCAGCACATTTGGAGAGCAGTAACAGGATCGCTCCGAGGCAGCATGAATATACGAAGGGGAAATCATGCTTGACTAATCCTTTGGAATTTTTTAGAATGTAATTAGGAAAATGGGCAAGGGAGAGCCAGTGGATGTAGTGTACCTGGACAGCATTTGATAAGGTCCCACATCGGAGATTAGTGGGCAAGATTAGGGCACATGGCATTGGGGTAGAGTGCTGACATGGATAGAAAATTGGTTGGCATAAGGAAACAAAGAGTAGGGATTCACGGGTCCCTTTCTGAATGTCAGGCAGTGACTAGTGGGGTACCTCAAGCCTCGGTGCTGGGACTGCAGCTATTAACAATATATATTAATGATTTAGATGAAGGGATTACAAGTGACATTAACAAATTTGCGGATGACACAAAGCTGCGTGGCAGTGTTAACTGTGAGGAGGATGCTACGAAATTGCAGGTTGACTTGGACAGGTTGGGTGAGTGGACAATGCATGGCAGATTTAATTTAATGTGTAAATATGTCAAGTTATCCATTTTGGTAGCCAAAATCGGAAGAAAGATTATTATCTAAATGTTGGCAAGTTGTGAAAAGGGGAAGTACAATGGGATCTGGGTGTCCTTGTTCATCAGTCAATTAAAGTAAGCATGCAGGTACAGCAGGCAGTGCAGAAAGCGAATGGCATGTTGGCCTTTGTGACATGAGGAATTGAATATAGGAGCAAAGAGGTCCTTCTACAGTTGTACAGAGCCCTAGTGAGACCACACCTGGAGTATTGTGTGCAGTTTTGGTCCCCTAATTTGAGGAAGGACATTCTTCCTATTTAGGGTGTGCAGCGTTGGTTTACAAGGTTAATTCACGGGATGTCATATGCTGAGGGAATGGAGCGGCTGGGCTTGTATACTCTGGAATTTAGAAGGATGAGAGGGTTCTTATTGAAACATATACGATTATTAAGAGTTTTGGACTCACTAGAGGCAGGAAACATATTTCCGATGTTGGGGTAATCCAGAACCAGGGTCCACAGTTTAAGAATAAGGGGTATGTCATTTAGAACGGAGATGAGGAAACACTTTTTCTCACAGAGAGCTGTGAGTCTGTGGAATCCTCTGCCTCAGAGGGCGGTTCTCTGGAAACTTCAAGAGAAGATAGGGCTCTTGAAGATAGCCGAGTCAGGGGATATGGGGAGACGGCAGGAACGGGGTACTGATTGTGGATGATCAGTCATGATCACATTGAATGGCGATGCTGGCTTGAAGGGCTGTATGGCCTATTCCTGCACCTATGGTCTATGGTCTAAGAAGCAGGTTGGCAAACATCTGACTAGGTCAGAAGGGCATGAAGGTAGAAGCACATGAATCTTTTAGAAAGACAACCTTTGCATTTAAATTGAAGAAATTAAATAAAAGTTCTCGAACAAAAAGATGGCAGTCATACTTGTGACCATGAAACTGATGGGGTTTTTTTTTCCGAAAACCAATTTGGCGCACTGCTATCATTTCGTGAGGACTTTACCAGCTTACAACAAGCCCACTATTTGCCGGTTGGCTCCCAACTGTCGTCTGGAAAGACATTTTTCGGATAGCTTTCACACACAGGCCTCAGTGTGAATGAGTAAAATATAATGGATCATGGAATTGGTTCGAAATATGTGACTCTGGTCACATCCTCCTTCTGTCACCCTAAAGGCAAAACTACTGAAGAAAATGTCATGTACATAATCTTGGTTTTTTGCTGATCCTTGTGTAATGCTTGTGAAGATTTGTTTTCCAATTTATCTGTGACTTGGTGGGTAAAATCAGACTCCCATGTACCTTCAAGGCATTCTGTGAGCTCCATCAATGTGAAGGTAGCATTATTTTCTTGGATTTATGCCAGGTATTTTTCTCATGTTCAATATCTCAGAGCAGCAGCATGAACAAGAACACCCCACGAGGTATATTTTTAGCTGGCAGGATTAAGTTATTTGTAGGACACCCACAGGTAGAATAGAACATTTCTGTTATTGCACTTTAGCTGCATTCATTATAATATTCACCTTCATATGTTTTTATTTCCATCGTACAATTTAAGATGGCAATTCATACAGAGAGTATATATAGTGAGTTAGAAATTATTCCTAAAGCAAATTCTGGAATTAGAGCATAGAAGACAAAAGAGCACAGCACAAGAACAAGACCTTTGGCTCGCAATGTCAGTGCTGAACATAACGCTAAGACCGAGTTCATTCTGCTTGCACATAATCAATATCAATTCATTCCCTGCATATCCATGTACCTATCCAATAGTCAGACATAACCACCATCCCCCCAGCAGCACATTTCCTTTAAACTTTCCCTCTCTCACTTCAAAGCTATGACCATTTCCTTCCTAGGAAAAAAGATTCTGACTGTCTAACCTACAAAGGCTTCTCATAATTTTATATACTAATTATTTTATATACTTAAATTAACCTAAGAATTGTTGTAGCTGGGGTCTCTTTGATTTTGAGATCATTCAAATTCTGATGTTCATGAGAGTGTAACAGTCAGGGCAATTTACTCAATAATTCAGTGTAAACAATCGTTTGGGGAATGCACAATAATAAAAGAATAAGAATGTAAGACATGGGAATAGAATAAAACTAAGCCCCTGCTGTGACATTCGATAATCTGAGCTGATGTTGGCTTCAGATCTGTCTCTTCCCCATAACTCTTGACTCTCCAATGGACCAAAAATTCTTTCAACCTCCTGAATTCTCTGGTGTAAACATGTCCAAAGCTCAGGACCCTCTGAGAGAAGAAATCCCTCCGCACCTCAGCATTAAATATTGAGCCCTTATTCACAATAATTTCACATTTTCACATTGTCCGGCAATTAGTACTGCTGCTCAATGGTTCCGAAATGTCATGAATTAATTCCAAGCCATAATCACCATGCAAATTCAAGGTGAACACTGGTCACTGTTGAGTATGCTGACCAAATTCTAGATTCCCCCATGAGGGGAAGCATCTTCTCAACATCCATCTATTCAAATTCCAATTCCAATGAGTACAAGTTCATAAGTTCATGTTATGGGAACGGAATTAGGCCATTCAGTCTATCAAGTCTACTCCGCCATTCAATCATGGCTAATTTATTTTTACCTCTCAACTCCATTCTCCTGCCTTCCTCCTATAACCCACGACTAATCAAGAATCTGTCAATCTCCGCCTTAAAAATATCCATTGACATCCGTTTCAAATGTGTGCATTTGGCCTTCCCTTCAACCCAGAAATCAACCCTGTGAGCTGTCTCAACTGCAGTCAATTGTGTACTTCACAGAAACTAAAACGATGCATAGAATGCTTGGTGTGGGGTTGAAAGAATTTTCTATATTTATATTCAAAACCCACCAAAAAAAATATGTTTGGAGAGTTAGTCAGAATCAGAAGACCATAGCGAACTATTTGCACTGTTAAGCATGGAATTTATTCTCCTTGAACCAAAACAAATTCAACATGAAGCAAGATTAATATTGAAGATGGAAAGAACAGTCTCATAGGATGGCACAAATCCTTTAATAATATACAAGGAATCAAAGTATGTCCATCTCTCTGATATCATCTGTGAACACGAGATAAGTTCTTTTCCTGAAAATATCCATTGTTAACAGGGCTGAAATAAAAATCACAATCCAATGTAAATATATGTTTTTCTTAATGCAAGTTAATTTGTTCATAAAAACCTGAAAACTTTGAAGTTGGTCTAAATATGGAGCTAAGTACTTTTAAATTAGGTTTCCTTCTCCTTTAAAATGATAAAATAGAACTGGCTGGCAGACAGGAAGCAAAGAGTAGGAGTTAACTGGTCCTTTTCAGAATGGCAGGCAGTGACTAGTGGTGTACTGCAAGGCTCAGTGCTGGGACCCCAGCTATTTACGATATATATTAATGATATAGACGAGGGAATTGAATGCAACATCTCCAAGTTTGCTGATGACACGAAGCTGGGGGGCAGTGTTAGCTGTGAGGCGAATGCTCGGAGGCTGCAAGGTGACTTGGATAGGCTGGGTGAGTGGGCAAATGCATGGCAGATGCAGTATAATGTGGATAAATGTGAGGTTATCCACTTTGGTGGCAAAAGCAGGAAGGTAGACTATTATCTGAATGGTGGCCGATTAGGAAAAGGGGAGATGCAACGAGACCTGGGTGTCATGGTACACCAGTCATTAAAAGTAGGCATGCAGGTGCAGCAGGCTGTGAAGAAGGCGAATGGTATGTTAGCATTCATAGCAAAAGGATTTGAGTATAGTAGCAGGGAGGTTCTACTGCAGTTGTACAGGGTCTTGGTGAGACGACACCTGGAGTATTGCGTACAGTTTTGGTCTCCTAATCTGAGGAAAGACATTCTTGCCATAGAGGGAGTACAGAGAAGGTTCACCAGACTGATTCCTGGGATGTCAGGACTTTCATATGACGAAAGACTGGATAGACTCGGTTTGTACTCGCTGTAATTTAGCAGATTGAGGGGGGATCTTATAGAAACTTACAAAAATCTTAAGGGGTTGGACAGGCTAGATGCAGGAATGTTTCCGATGTTGGGGAAGTCCAGAACTAGGGGTCACAGTTTAAGGATAAGGGGGAAATCTTTTAGGACCGAGATGAGGAAAACATTTTTCACAGAGAGTGGTGAATCTGTGAATTCTCTGCCACAGAAGGTAGTTGAGTTCAGTTCATTGGCTATATTTAAGAGGGAGTTAGATGTGGCCCTTATGGCTAAAGGGATCAGGGGGTATGGAGAGAAGGCAGGTACAGGATACTGAGTTGGATGATCAGCCATGATCATATTGAATGGCGGTGCAAGCTCGAAGGGTCGAATGGCCTACTCCTGCACCTATTTTCTATGTTTCTAACATCGTTGGTAGCAAATATCCTATAGCGGAGCTCTTCTATAAGATTTTTGGTTGGTAGTTCAGTGAAGTGCAGAGATACAAATCCAAATGACAATTAAATTGACTCTCTCTCGACTCTCTCAGATGGAATAAAGAGAAACAAGATATCTGCATCATCTTCATTAACAACCAGGGTTTTTGTTTAAATAGTCATTTCCCCAATAAAGATCAGAATGCTGGATTGTTCTTCAATGATTCTGAGAAAACATTAAATTAGCTTAATTCAGATCAATGCTATGTAAGAGAGGGCAACGGCAGCAAGACAATAGCAGTGGATGGATATGACAAAGTAGAGGGTGAGGGGATAATCAGCAGCTTCCTAAACCAGGATGGGGGTGTAGAAATGCATGTCTCTATCTTTTATTAATTAGAAGTAAGTTCACTTGTGCTGCCTCTGCAAATAATCAAATTCTCTAATGGCACACAGATGAAAATACAGAATTGACTGCACAGTGGGTAAAATATCTGAGGGCAGCTGACTTCCCATTGAATTATCGCAGGGGACAGACTTCTGACCGACATACACTACAAACCAACTGACTCACATGGCTATCTGGATTACACATCTTCCCACCCTGCCCCCTGTAAAGACTCCATCCCCTACTCCCAAATTCCTCCGCCTACGCCGCATCTGTTCCCAGGATGAGACATTCCATAACAGGGCATCGGAAATGTCCTCATTCTTCAGGGAACGGGGATTCCCCTCTGCCACCCTAGATGAGGCTCGCACCAGGGTCTCTTCCATACCCCACAACACTACTCTCTCTCCCCATCCCCGCACTCGCAACAAGGGCAGAGTCCCCCTGGTCCTCACCATTCACCCCACCAGCCGGCAAATACAACACATAATCGTCCGTCATTTCCGCCACCTCCAACGTGACCCCACCACTTGCCACATCTTCCCATCTCCCCCCATATCTGCCTTCCGCAAAGACCGCTCCCTCCGCAACTCCCTTGTCAATTCTTCTCTTCCCCCCCATACCATCCCCTCCCTGGGCACTTTCCGTTGCAACCGCAAGAAATGCAACACCTGTCCCTTCACCTCCCCCCTCGACTCCATTCAAGGTCCCAAGCAGTCGTTCCAGGTGCAACAAAGGTTCACCTGTATCTCCTCCAACCTCATCTACTGCATCCGCTGCTCTAGATGTCAGCTGATTTACATCGAGGAGACTATGCGGCAGTTGGGCGATCATTTCGCCGAACACCTCCGCTCAGTCCTCAATAACCTACCTGAACTCCCGGTGACTCAGCACTTCAACTCCCCCTCCCATTCCCAATCCGACCTCTCTGCCCTGGGTCTCCTCCATTGCCAGAGTGAGCAACACCGGAAATTGGAGGAACAGCACCTCATATTCCGCCTGGGCAGCTAGCATCCTGATGGCATTAATGTTGAATTCTCCCAATTTTGCTAGCCCTTGCTGTCTCCTCCCCTTCCTTAACCCTCGAGCTTAACCCTCCCATCCCCCCTGCCCTCGGGCTCCTCCTCCTTCCCTTTTTCCTTCCTTCTCCCCTCC
The DNA here is from genome assembly GCF_028641065.1 of Leucoraja erinaceus. NCBI lineage: Eukaryota > Metazoa > Chordata > Chondrichthyes > Rajiformes > Rajidae > Leucoraja > Leucoraja erinaceus. The sequence goes on from NC_073378.1 coordinate 70,443,628, forward strand.
CACCCCCCATCAGTCTGAAGAAGGGTTTTGGCCCAAAACGTCGCCTATTTTCTTCGCTCCATAGATGCTGCTGCACCCGCTGAGTTTCTCCAGAAATTTTGTGTACCTTCCCATTGAATTATATTGCTGCAATGTGTAAGTGATCAATGCAGAACTCGAGAACATTAATTTAAAATTATAACAAAAAAGCCAGAATTCAGTGTAAAAATATTAGAAATAACATTGATTTTGGTTGTGGAAGGGGTCAGATTTTGGCATAGACATGCAATTTAGTAATTTGTGTTCTGATCATTTTCAAGTCGTGTAGCTTCTGCTATTTGTGAATTTTCTGGTGAAATGGAAATCAGGAAAACATTGCTGATTTGACACACCACATGTATTCTATTTTGGTATAAATCCAAACTGCATCCAAAACGGAGTTGCACAGAATTAAATATTTATATTTATACACATTTGAGAAGAACTCTAAGACAGTTATTCACATTGCTATTGCATTTAATCATTTTGATTTTATTTCCAAAGCTTGTCACTTTGTAACACAGTAGAGGATAGATTCAATGCATATGGGATAAAGGATAATTTATTTATTAATGGAAATCTGATGGTATCTTTCATATTGATCTTTATTGTGAGATTTCAGATCTGAAGATTAGGGAAGTCCTGCTGAAATTGAGGAAGACTTTGGTGAGACCAGTTCTGGAATACTGCACATTGTTTTCATCGTGTTATCTCAGCAATGATAAGGGTATGGTTGAATGAACAAGGTGCTGCGGGAACTCAGCAGACCAGGCAGCAAATGCGGAGGAGAAAGGACAGATGACATTTCAGGTCAGGACCCTACTTCTTCCCGCTGTTAATTTCAAATCGCATGTACATAATACCACTTCCTGTCTTTTTTTCATGTTCATTCATAAGTAATAATTGTGCCACAAAAAAATGCAAAGTAATGACCATTTCTAACAGGAAAATGTCTAACCACCTAACCTGGATATTTACTGGTATTTTATTTCACCAATGTTCACACCGTTAACATTCTGAGGGTGACCATCGATTCAAAACTCAATTGGACCAGCCAATATGGTGGCTATAAATGCAAGTCAGGGGTTGAATATAATCTACCAAGTGACTCATCTCCTGGCACTACAAAATCTTTCCCTATCTATTGCAATTGCACTATCTATATTGTTATTGCTAAATTCAAAATTCTTCATAGTTGCAATGGCGATGAGCAACAAAATGCATTTCTGTAATATTTTACAAAAAGAGAGGCCTGCATTAACAAACACAATTTTTACCTCTCATAGCACAAACTGTCTTGAACCTTTTTGAAATCTACCGAATCATATTAAGAATGCATTGAAGAGTTGTTCAAATTTAATTAATCTAATATTGCATGCTCGCAGGCAGCCTCCCAATCCCAGACAGTACTCATTTGTGGAATTCCCTGCCACAGAGGGCAGTGGGGGCCAAATCACTGGATGGATTTAAGGGAGAGTTAGAGAGAGCTCTAGGGGCTAGTGGAATCAAGGCATATGGGGAGAAGGCTGGCACGGGTTATTGATTGGGTACGATCAGCCATGATCACAATGAATGACGGTGCTGGCTCGAAGGGCCAAATGGCCTCCTCCTGTGCCTATTTTCAATGTTACTATGTTTCTATGTTTCCATTTCATCAGCAAATGGTAATTAAATTAACAACACAAAACCAAACAAAGCGTGCAAAGAATGCAAGCATGATGAGCCAAATGGCCTCCTCCTATGTTGTGCCATTCTCTGCTATAGGTAAATGAAGACTTTACTTCAGACCCATAAAATCCTAATGATTCATAAGTAATACAACGTGGGATTTACTGAAGTATTTAATCCCACTTGAGACAAACTGTCTACCTACTGATTCCCATTGCAAATCCTAATCAACACATTTTAAAAACAAATTAGCCTCTGATGTAATTTTCAATGACTATTCAAACAGCAAAGTATTAAATACATACTGTTTACTGTTTCCTTCTGTTGTGCTATCCGTCCTTATGGACCTGGCAACTGTAGACCATGTAATATAATAGATAACATTATTTTGCATGTTAGATCAAATGCCAAGTTGTTGATTTTTATCTGTATATATATATCTCCTAACTGAATCTATTATTTAAAATAGATTTTAGTTGTTTAATTAATCCTATTTGGAAAGCCTCAAACCAAATTAAAATTTAAAAAACTGATTAAATGAACTTCATAAATCTTTACATTTCCCATTAGCTTGAGATAAAAACATTCTGGAAAACCTTTTCCATTACTCCTTTCTTCCCATTCACTTGTTATTTGAAAATCAATCAGCATTTTCCACTTCATGGGTATAAGATTGCCCTTCAATCTGCTGTGCACTGGCAATATTTTCACTAAACCTAGATAATTAAGATGAGCAAGATTTCTATAGAAACAGATATTACATACCTGCCTAATATTGGCGACTGACACTCATACAATCTAATTCTGCACCTATCATTAGATTGCAATTACCAGATTATTTTCCCATCCTGAACACACAAACAACAGGTTGATAACAATTTACTGGCATGCTGTGTTTTTTAGACTTATACCCGAAGAGCATATTTGGAGTAGAGGGTAAAATGTAGGAACAAGTACATTTTGGGAAGCAGGTTGGAAATGAATATTACACACCCAGATGAAGTGATGAAAATTAAACCTTTTGCTTCATGATTATCCCAGAGAAAAAATAATATGTCTTCTCAGCATGAAACAACAATGGTTCACATTGATTAAGAGATACTACAGGGGATTATCTGGCTACTGTGATATTGAAGTGCACAGCCAATGCACTCATGTCATCTGAGTTGGGTAATGATGCCAAGGCTTTGGGAGATGGCAGTGAGATCAACCACATCAATGCAAGAAGACAGCATGAAATGGTCGATGAGGAGTTGGTGCCTTTGTCATCAAAGTCAGAAGGAAGTCGATTGTGACTTTGAATATGGTCACATCAATGCTCTGGCAGAAACAACAAAAAATGGTTGGAGAAATACTTCAGTTTCAGAGTAAAAACATTATTTTATTTATTTGAAGAACATAATTTTCTTCCACTCAGTGCCATCCCCCACCTTCTTGGTTACCCTGACTAACTGGCTTTGTTTCTTTCTCAGTTCTGATGAAGGTTCCAGATCTTATATATTCACTGTTTCTTTTTCCACAGATGCAACCTGACCTGCCAAGTTTTTGTTTTCTCCCAACATTTTCTATTTTTGTTTCATATGTCTGACACTTAAAGTTAAATAGAAAAATGTTTATTGAGATGACTACCTCATCAAACTCTGCAATTGCTATGCCAAATTGTAAAACTAATTGACCATTGAGCAATTAGAAAGTTATAGATAGATACAAAATGCTGGAGTAACTCAGCGGTCAGGCAACATTGGGTGATCTGAAATGTCGCCTGTTCATTTTCTCAAGAGATTCTGCCCAACCCATTGATTTAAACCAGCATAGTGTGTCTACCTTTGGTATAAACAAGCATCTGCAGTTCCTATATTCATCCATATTTTTCTTTATCCTCTGTTGATTATCCAACATTTTTCTAATGCATTTTTTGGGCATTTGGAAACATATTTAATGTTTCTTGAATAAAATTGAATATACAGATATATTATTTGTTTCATAAATATATAATGATAAAGAGCAGCTTTAGGGAAATAAGCATAGTTTAAATAATTGTTCTGGGAATTATTAACAGGGTTATTTGTAATAATGTTTCCATAACTATTCTGCTGGGAAAATATCTTAATGCATTCAGAATAAAATGCACTTTTAAGAACAGTCAACATCTTGAAAGATACTTGAAATATTTGCAAAATTATTATGGATGTTGGAGACTTAGTTTGAATGAAAATAACTTAATTTAAAACAAATAGATAAGGAAAGGAGTTGAACATGTTTCATTTCCTCAACTTGTGTTTATTTGCTTAAGTATAATTTTTGAAGTGACATTTTTGCAAAGATCTGAATCTGTTTTGTATTGTGAACCTAAATCACATTAAAAAAACTTCCACGGTAGGAAAAGAAAGGAGGTTCTGCAATATGAGTATGGGGAGTTGGATAAAAGGCTAAAAGACATGACGTCTGGCCTAGTGATCTCTGGTTTGCTTCCAGTGCCACGTACTAGTGAGAGTAGGAACAGAAAGATAGGGGAGATGAATGTGTGGCTGAGTAGTCGGTGCAGAGGGCAGAGATTCAGATTTTTAGACCATTGAGATCTCGTCTGGGGCAGTGGAGACCTGTACAAGAAGGATGGGTTGCAACTTAACTGGAGGAGGACCAATATCCTGTCAGGTAGGTTTGCTAGTACTACATGGGTGGGTTTAAACTAGATTGGCAGCGTGGTGAGATTCAATACAGGACTGAGGCATGTGAGAGGTTAGAAGTTGGCATGGAAGGTGAATATTTGAATTGAAGTTGAATATTTAGTCAACAGAATAGGCAGGAGAAAGGCAGGGAGCGAGGAAGGACTGTTGCACATTTTAATGTAAGAGGCCTGACGGGTATGAACATGGGCATGGATTGGTATGCACGACTAGGACTTTGTAGCCATTACAAAAACCTGGTTAAGAGAATAGCAGATCAAAGTTCCAGGTGCTTCAGGAAAGACAACAGTAGGGGTAAGAGGAGGGGGTGTTGGGTTATTGGTTAAGGAGGATGTCACAGCGGTGGTCAGAGGTGACATTACGGACAGTTCATCTAGTGAGGCTATATGGGTGGAGCTGAGGAACAGGAAAGGGATGATCATCTTGTTGGAAGTGTACTACTGGCTCCCAAATAATCGACATGAAGTAGATGAGCAAATGTGCTGGGAGATTGCAGGTAGCTGTAGGTCTAATAAGGTTGGTGTGGTAGGGGATTTTAACTTCCACATTATTGACTAGCAATGTCATAGTTCAAAAGGTTTAGATGGTTCTGAATTTGTCAAATATGTTCAGGAAAGTTTCCTCCGGCAATATGTAGAGGGACCTTCATGGGAGAGAGCCATGCTTGATCTAGTCTTGGGAGATTGGAAACGGCAAGTGAATGAAGTGTTCGTGGAGGAGCCTATTGGAACCAACGACCACTGTTCTATTAGGTTTAAGATAGTTATGGATAGAGACAAGGTGGGCCCACAAGTTAGAATTCTAAATTGGGGCAAGGCCAACTTTGAAGGTGTAAGACAGGAACTCGCTCAAGTTGATTTGAGCTGGTTGTTTGAAGGAAAAGGAATGTCAGGAAAGTGGGATGTTTTTAAAAGTGTGCCGACAAGAGTGCAGGACATGCATGTTCCTGTTAGAGTGAAGGGCAAGGAATAGGTGATGTTTTGGATTGAGACCCGAAATGTTACCTTTTCCTTTTCTCCAGAGATGCTGCCTGACCCGCTGATTTACTCTAGCTTTTGTGTCTTTCTTTGGTTTACACCAGCATCTGCAGTTCCTCCCTCCTACAGGGCAATGGATGTAAGCACAAGATAGCTTGGATGACGAGGGAAATTGAGGCTCTGGACAAGAGTAAGAATTAAGCAAGGGATGGGTACAAGCAGCTGGGATCAAGTGCTTACCTGCAGGAATTTGGGGAACTGAGGAGCAAGCTAAACTAGAAAATAGGAGGGCAAAAAGGGGACAGGAGATAGCTTTGGCAGAAGGCATTAAGGATAATCCCAAGATATTTTATTTATACTAGGGAATAGGGGTAACCAGAGAGAAATTGGACCCATCAGGAGTCAAAGCAGTCAACTCTGTGTGGAGCCACAGGAGATGGACAACGTCTGTAATGAGTATTTATCCTCTGTTTTTACTGTGGAGAAAGACATGAGGACTGGGGAGCTTGGGGCACTCAATGGAAGTGTCTTGAGAACAGTCAAAGTCAATTTTATTTGTCACATGCACATTACATGCAGCGCAATGAATTTGCCAGCAGTGATACACTTAAAAGAACACACAATACACAATAAAATGTAACACAAACATCCACCACAGCATTCTTCACTGTGGTGGAAGGCAATAAATATCAGCCAGTTCCCTTGTTCACCCGTGGTCATGGCCATAGACCTCCCATAGTCGCCACTACAAACTGCCCTCGATGTACAGGCCCTCTTATTGGGATGATCTAGGCTCCGATGTCAGGATGGTGAAACACACTCTTGGAGGTCCCGAATCGGCACTTTCCTACCGGAGTCCGCGGCTTCAGGATGTTATAGGCTGCAGGCTGGCGGTCGGAGCGAGGGATCCCAGGCTCCAGATGGTAAGTCCATGCCGTGCCCGCGGCTTGAAGCTCCGCAGACCACGGCTTCAGGATGTTATTGGCCGTGGGCCAGTGGTCGGAGCTCTTTTCCGGTGATCCCTGGCGAGGGATCCTAGGCTCCGGAAGGTAAGTCCACACCCCGCCCGTGGCTAGAAGCTCTGCAGACCGCGGCTTCAAGATGTTATCGGGTCGTGGGCCGGTGGTCGGAGATCTTCTTCGGCGATCCCAAGCGAGGGATCCCAGGCTCTGGATGGCAAGTCCACGCCTCGCCCACAGCTAGAAACTCCGCATACCACAGCCCCATGATGTCAATGACACCAGGCCAGCATTTTCTGGCGACTCCCGGTAAGGGTTCGCCCGGTCCATGATGGAAAGTCCACGCTGCAGCTGCTGCCGATGCTCCGGGCCCGACTCCGGGAAAGGCTGCTCCAATCCATGATGTTCGACCGCGAGGGAGGCAACATGGAAAAAGTCGCCTCTCCGTGGAGGATGCGGCCAAAAGTGGTTTCCCCCTTTCCCCTCTCCCCATATAAGACATACCGAGAGGCACTCAAACTGACACTAACACCAAAAAAACAAAAAAAACAAAAGAGTTGAAATAACGAACACGCTGTGGCAGGGCAGCTGTTTCGCAGCGCCCCCACCAACATATTACAGTTAAAGTGGTGATGAAGGTCCTGATGCGTATGAAGGTGGAAAAACCTCTCCAAGCCTGATCAGATTTATCCAAGGGCACTGTGGGAAGTAAGAGAAGAAATAGCAGGTGCCCTGGCTGAGATTTACATGTCAATATTAAATGCAGGTGAGGTGCCGGAAGACTGGACAGTGGCAAATTTGCCTCTGTTCAAGAAGGGCTGCACAGAAAAGCCTGGGAAATAGAGGCCAGTGAGCCAACCATCTATGGTCAGAAAGGTACTAAAGTATATCCTGAAGGACAAGTGGACAAGGGCTGATTGGGGATAGTCAGCATGGTTGTGTAAGTGGGAAGGTTGTGACTGACAAATCTGATTGAGTTTTTTGAAGAAGTAACAAAAAGGATTGATGAGGGCAAAGCTATATATGGATTTCAGCATGATATTTGACAGCTTTCTGCACAGTAAGCTGCTCTGGAAGGTTAGATTGCATGAGATCCAAGGAGAGATAGCCGAATGGATAAAAAATTGGCTTCATCGAAAGAAGCAGAGGGTGGTTATGGAAGATTGCTTTTGGACTGGAGGCCTCTGATTAGTGGTGTGCCCCAGGGTTCGGTGCTGGGCTCATTGTCATCGATATCAATGATTTGGATGAGAACATACATGGCATGATGAGCAAGTTTGGAAATGGTACTACTGTAGATAGTGAAGATGTTTGTCAAAAATTGCAGCAGGATCTTGATCGGTTGGGCAGGTGAGGAATGGTTGATGGAATTTAACAGATAAATGAGAGGTGTTGCCTTTTTGGAGACCTAACAGGGGGAGGACCTACACAGTGAATGGTAGGGCCCTGGGGAGTGTTGTGGAGCAGAGGGATCTAGGAGTGCAAGTACATAGTTCTTTGACAGTGGAGTCATGGTAGATAGGTTGGTCAAAAATACTTTTGGCACTTGGCCTTCATTAGTCAGAATATTTAATATAGAAGTTGAAGGTCATTTTCAGATTCAGATTCAGATTCAACTTTAATTGTCATTATCAGTGTACAGTACAGAGACAACAAAATGCATTTAGCATCTCCCTGGAAGAATGACATAGCACATGATTTGAATAAATATTTACATTAGCATATATACAGACATAGTGTTTTTCCTGTGGGAGGAGTGTCCGGGGGGGGAGTGATTGGCAGTCACCGAGGTATGTTGTTGAGTAGAGTGACAGCCGCCGGGAAGAAGCTGTTCCTGGACCTGCTGGAGAGACCTGTAGCGCCTCCCGGATGGTAGGAGGGTAAACAGTCCGTGGTTGGGGTGAGAGCAGTCCTTGGCGATGCTGAGCGCCCTCCGCAGACAACGCTTGCTTTGGACAGATTCAATGGAGATGAGCGAGGAACCGGTGATGCGTTGGGCAATTTTCGCCACCCTCTGCAATGCCTTCCGGTCGGAGACAGAGCAGTTGCCATACCATACCGTGATACAGTTGGTAAGGATGCTCTCGATGGGGCAGCGGTAGACGTTCACCAGGATCTGAGGAGACAGATGGACCTTCTTCAGTCTCCTCAGGAAGATGAGACGCTGGTGAGCCTGCTTGATCAGAGTTGAGGTATTGTGGGTCCAAGAGAGGTCATCGGAGATGTTGACTCCCAGGAACCTGAAGCTAGAAACACGTTCCACCTCCGTCCCATTAATGTGGATGGGGGTTTACGTGCCGCCCCTGGACTTCCTATGAAGTCTACAATGAGCTCCTTGGTCTTCTTGGAGTTAAAGGCCAGGTTGTTGTCAGCGCACCATGCTGCTAAGTGCTGGACCTCCTCCCTGTAGACCTCCTCCCTTGCAGTTATCTGTCGTCCCACAAAAGACATTGGTAAGGTTATATTAAGAATATTGTGTTCAGCTTTGGATACCATGTTATGGGAAATATGTTGTCAAGCTGGAAAGGGTCCAGAGACGATTTTTGAGAATATTGCCAGGATTCAAGGTCCTGAGCTATTGGGAAGGTTGAGCAGGCTAGAGGTTTGTTCTTTGGAGCGCAGGAGGATGAGGAGTGGTCTTATTGGAAGTGTACACAATTATGAGAGGAATAGATCTGGTAAATGCACAGAGTAGGGGGATCAAGAACAGGAGGGTATAGGTTTAAGGTGAGGGGAGAAAGATTTACAAGGAACCTGAGGGGTAACTTTTTTACACAATGTGTGGTGGGTGTCTGGAACATAGGTACGAGGTCGGTGGGGGCGCTGCGAGATGGCTGCCCTACCAGCAGCGTGTTCGTCATTTCTACCTTTTTGTTGTTTTTAGTGTGTCCAAATGTGTGTTTTAATGTCTCTTGTTGTGTTTTATGTGGGGGATAAGGGGGGAACCGTTTTTGGTTGCCTTCCTCGCGGCCTAACACCATGGAGTGGTGCGGCCTTTCCCGGAGTCGGGCTTGGAGTTTCAGCAGCGCGGCGCTGCGTGGACTTTTCTGGGGTTGCCAGAAGAGAAGGCTCCGATCGCTGGTCCGTGGACTGCTACAGCCTGAAGCCGCGGTCTGCAGAGCTTCTAGCCGCAGGTGCGGCGTCCGGAGCCAGGGATCCCTCACTAGGGATCGCTGGAGAAGAGCTCCGTCTGACGGCCCGCGGCCGATAACATTCTAAAGTCGTGGTCTGCGGGGCTTCTAGCCATGGGTGAGGCATGGACATAACATCTGCAGCCTGGGCTCCCTCACCGGGGACAGCCAGAGAAGAGCTCCGACTGCCGGCCTGCGGCCTACAGCATCCTGAATCCTCCGCCACCGGTAGGAAAGCGCCGATTCCGGACCTCCAAGCTGTGGAGTGTGTTCGACCATCCCAACGCCGGAGTTTCAACCATCCCGCTAGAAGGCCTGTGCATCGGGCCGTCCGTATCGGCGACTACGGAGGTTTATATCCCTGACCGCGGGTGAACAATGGAGGTGGACTGACTACTACTTTGTGCTGTGGTGGATGCTTGTGTTTAATTTTATTGTGTATTGTGTGTCCTTTTTTGCTGCTGCTGGCAAATTCATTTCACTGCACTTATATGTGTATGTGATGAATACAACTGTTTGATTGATTGAACATTTAAGGAACATTTGAACAGATACATGGATAAGATAGGTTTAGAGGTATATGTGCCAAACACAGGCAGGTGGGACTGGTGTAGATGGGATCTCTGTTTGTCGGTGTGGGCAAGTTGGGCCAAAGAGCCTGTTCCCACATTGCATGACTCTATGACTCTATGACTCTAAATGATTATTAAACAAGGTAGTGCTGATTTTGCAATTCGGTCACATTCATTCTTTCAGGCTTCAGGTTTTAGGAAATTCTCATGAATCCATTCATTTCCTCACAAGGCACTGATGGGTCAGTTTAAGATTTCTGATTTATGCCTGTATTTAACAGCATTATTTCTCATTGATGCATGGATATGATTGGAAAATTATTTCATGAGCTTAAAGGGGTGGCACAGTGGCGCAGTGGTAGAATTTCTGCCTCACCGCGCCAGAGGCCCGGGTTTGATCCTTACCTCGGGTGGAGGTATCTGCATGACGTTTGTACTTCTCCCTGTGACCACATGGGTTTTCACCGGGTGCTCTGGATTCCTCACAAATTCCAAAGACACGCAGGTTTGTACGTTAATTGGCTTCTGTAAATTGTCCCTCGTGTAAATTGTCCCTAGGATGGAACTAAGATACAAGTGATTGCTACTTTCACGGAACTGGGTGGGCCAAAGGACCCGTTTCCACGCTGTATCTCTAATCTAAACTAAACTAAACTAAATAAAAAGGCTTATCATTCACTACCTATTGAGGCATTACTACCTGACTGCGTATATATTTAGCAGCACAATGTGGATATGGATGAATGTGCATAGAAAATGTATTAGTATCTTATATTTTATTCAGTGATTCATTAGAAAATCATTAATACGGGATCTTGTTAATACAAGGCAATTTTAAGCAAAATATTAAACATTGTTTGATCAAAATTATTTTAATCTTATAGCTAAGAGATTTGTTAAAGTGTTTGAATAAACTTTATTGTTGGTTCCACAAAAGATATACTTTAGTCAAAGAGGACACAATAAATGCTACAGTCTTTTTCTGTGCTGTGCTTGTTTATGATCCATGAAATATGTATTATATTTCTCTCACTGATGTCAATCAAATCACTGGTGCATTTCCTTGGAAAAAGCATTCACAATTTATGATGCAGACAAATATGACACTTATTTTTGCTCTTGTTTCATAGCACTGATTTATTGATGCTGATTTCAATTATAAAGAATTCTGATATCATAACTTGTTGTAAGACAGTAAAACAATAATCTACCCAACATGACAACAGTGGCACTTTGCAAATGCAGTCCCCTGAAAGTGATCTGCCATAACACATTCACGCTATTACAATGTGTTACATGCATTTCTTTCTCCCTTTGCACAGTTCAGTTCAGTTTAGTTTATTGTCACATGTACCAAGGTGAAAGGTTTTTGTTGCATGTGAAAAGCTTTTGTTGCATGTTATCCAGTCAGCAGAAAGACAATACAAGATTACAACCGAGTGAGTTACAGTACATGGATACATGATAAGGGAATAACAGTTAGTGCAATGTAAAGCCAGCATTGTCAGATCAAGGAAAGTCCGAGGGTCACCAAAGAGGTAGATCATAATTCAGGAATGCTCTCTGGTTGTGTTTGGATGATTCAGTTGCCTGATAACAACTGGGAAGAAACTGTTCCTGAATCTGGAGATATGCATTTTCACACTTCTATACCTTTTGCCTGATGGGAGAGGGGAGAAGAGGTAGTGAATGTTTGGCATTCACCAAAAACTTGTATCCTATGGATGGTGAAAATAGTTTTCCTTTATTTGCTCCATCAAAACATGAACATGTGTTAAAACTACATTCAACTTTCCATATTTAAGCTGTAAAGAGTTGCATTTGCAGACTATGTTGGAATATAGTCAAGTCAAGTCAAGTTTATTTGTCACATACACATACGAGATGTGCAGTGAAATGAAAGTGGCAATGCTCGCGGACTTTTGTGCAAAAGACAAACAACAAAACAACCAAACAAATTATAAACACAATCATAACACACGTATTCTTTTACATAATAAATAATGCAAGGAAAAATAATGGAAGGAAAAACGTTCTGTAGAGTTAGTCCCTGGTGAGATAGGCGTTTACAGTCCGAATTGCCTCTGGGAAGAAACTCCTTCTCAACCTCTCCGTTCTCACAGCATGGCAACGGAGGCGTTTGCCTGACCGTAGCAGCTGGAACAGTCCGTTGCAGGGGTGGAAGGGGTCTCTCATGATTTTGTTTGCTCTGGAGTTGCACCTCCTGTTGTATAGTTCCTGCAGGGGGGTGAGTGAAGTTCCCATAGTGCGTTCGGCCGAACACACTACTCTCTGCAGAGCCTTCTTGTCCTTGGCAGAGCAATTCCCAAACCAGATGGTAATGTTCCCGGACAAGATGCTTTCCACCGCCGCTGCGTAGAAGCACTGGAGTATCCTCGGAGACACTCTGAATTTCCTCAATTGCCTGAGGTGGTAAAGGCGCTGCCTTGCCTTAGTGTTGTCATCTGGGGAAAAGGTCAATAATAAAGCAGCTAGAAAGATCCACCACTGATCACGCCAGACTTCCTAGCTCAGGTAGTGATGGCTGTTTTTGTATTTTGCATTGAAACAGGAGATGCAGATAAACCAGCACTGGAGAGTGGTCTAGGTTCGTACCAACTTAAGACAACGTCCTTTGGGCCCGTGAGCCTCTGTTGGAACCCAATCTGCAGATTTCATCCATTCCACCTACAGAAACCTTTAGAAAGCTGATGGAATTTCAGTTTCAGACTTTGCTCAATATTCTCAGTTAAACTCAATGGAGAGTGCAGTCAGGCAGAATGGAAAGCGTATGCAGCATCTGATTCCACAAAGTGAGTGAACTCCTGGTCAGTGCACCACATTTATTTGGATATAATGGCAAATTCAATGGTTCAAAATTTAAATGGTACTTTATTGTCATGTGTACCTAAGTATGGTGAAATTCTGTTTTTGCATACAGTTCAATAATAATCCTACTCTACATTAGGCACAATCATACTAAGTACAAGAATGTAAGACAGTACACCACAGTAAGTCAGTACACAATAGTCACCACATTTCAGGCTCTATCTTATACCTTTCAAGTCTAAAGTTTTTAAACATGTTAAAGCTTAACTTGGCCCATGTCCTGGTGGCGGCTCTGAGTTGCAGGGGTCGTCCTGGCCAGGTGATGTGTTGATGACTTATACCACTGCTCCACTGCTCTGTGGTGCTGCAGGCCATGTCTGACCCCCACACTCATCCACTTAGAGCGGTGCCCAATCTAATGGAGCTCTAGGTAGCTACATGGCCTCCAGCGGCCCACTCCACTAACTTAACCATTTTACAGCCTCTACATCAGCCCATGAACGTTCCTTGTCTCTTATTCCAATTATCCCTCTGCTAGCTGCAATTTGTGAAAATATCATTGACCTGAAATGTTAACTTCTTCTGCAAATCTTGCTTGATTTGTTGAACATTCCAGGCATGTAATGCTATTTATCTAATAAACAGTGGCTACAATCCACTGTATCCTGGACCTACCTGAGTCATTGAAGATGTAAGGGGATTTTGAAGATGGTTTAGAGGTAGGAAGGTGCAGGGAGTGGAAATGAAAATCAAGTGCAGAGATTGTATATATGGGAAGCCGACTCCAACCATCCAACTGAAGAAGGGTTTCGGCCCGAAATGTTGCCTATTTCCTTTGCTCCATAGATGCTGCTGCACCCACTGAGTTTCTCCAGCTTTTATCCAACTGCTGTATTTAATTCCACCGTTGAGAAAGATGGAGTGTCAGGTTAAATATGTTAAATGCTCAGCAATGGCAACATTAACATTGTATTTGCAATGAAACTATATTCCATGATTTTCTGGGGGTTCTTGTTAATATCTGAAATTAACACTGCAGATCCTAGTTCTTCATGCACTTAATTTCAGTAACAGTTTGATAGCATAAAATATGGTTGACAGATTAGAATAGAAAAGCATATTCAGCATCACATTTTTAGAAATGTAACAATTCTGCAGCCAACTAGTAGACACAATGAAAACACTATACCTCTCAGTCATTCTGATGTTCTGTTGAATACCCACTGAAATCTCGTAACTCCAAAGGCATAGTTGAGGACAAATGCTGAATGCACAGCATTAATCCTAACCTGAATTAAGTATCACGTGGAGTATAATAGCCTTTCCTATATCGTCTGAAACTGCAGTTGAATTGCTGTTCTCGTAACTTTTATTAATGTTACAAATAATTTGGATTGCATTTCATTCCTCAAGTATATCTAGGTTGCATAAGGTTTATTCCATGTAATCAATTAGTAAAATAATTATCTTTTCATGGCGCCTTCAACAATCTTGGAACAGTCTGGAAATGCAACTATTTCTACATATTTCTGATATTATTCCACTGTTGAATTGCAAGAAATGGAAGCAGCTAATTAGTGCAAAAATGATTTCTTGAACAACAATATTTTAATGGCCAGATAATCTACTTTTAATGTTGTTGGGTAATTGATAATTTGGGGAACTTACCTGCCACAGGACCTTTTACGTGTACCTCAGAGTAACCTCATCCAAAATACAGCATGCTCTTTATTATCTGTGCTGAAGCCCCATTCTGGATTTTGTGCTCAAGGCACCAGTGGGTGACCTGAGCCCCTCACCTTGTAACGTTGTGTCTACAGTGAACCATAACTGAAGTCAACATCTTTGTTTAAGACAGTAGCTTGCTAAAAAACATTTTGCATGGTCTGGTAAATGGATTGGCATTCATTTTAGAATTCTGCTGTAACAGACCATTTGCTTAAATGAAGTCCATCGTTTATCTGGTGTTTACTCTGGCAGACGTTTAGCACAGGTTTTCATGAAAATGGCTGTTCTTTCTATGAACATTAGGCAGATGGCATGAGAATCAAAAGATTCCCTTGTTGCAAATGCCATCTGACACTCTTAGGCACGGCCACCTGTTAAATTATGCTAAAATTCTTATAATATTTGGAAGGCATTCAAATTCCATGTTCCCTATTGGTCTTTTGGATCCCAATCCAGTTTGTGACTTTCACTAAGAGCATTTTATTTGGAATTGTGTTTACCTCAGCGTTCGCAATTTACTTAATATGTATCCTGAATTTCAATACTGCAGATTTCATCAGTAAAATGATGCTACTGCAGTTTTTGGAAAGGCTTGTGGCACATCATTAAAGCTTTGCAGTAATATGTTCTTTGTTACATTTGCTGCATAATATTTGACCTTTTATTCAATGATTTGCAGACAGTTCCACACCCATGCATTTTTACTGACAGAATATACATATTGCTTTTCCAAAGATAGCCATAAATCCTGTTTTATATCAATAAAAATCCTGTTTTATATGTCTCTAGTTAACCTTGTTTTTTTTTCATCAATGTCCGTTCACTGTTGCAGAAATGTGAACAAATAATAATATAAAAATATCTCCCACTTTGTGTAGAATCTATTCTTATTCAGTCTTATACAAATAACGGCGTATCATACACCCATTACAGCACCACAAGCTGTGGAATTGGCATATTGGTTATCAATCTGCATTAATTTTACATGATTGACTTTTTCCAACATGGCATAAAGCTATCTAAACGTGGCAGAATCATCAGTGGCCTTTACACCTATTTTTTTTCCCCACTTGCACACACAGCTGAGACTCCAACTGAAGTTTGATGCTTATCTAAACTCAAATCTAGTGTTTTCAAAATGTAGTAAGACTATATGCCAAGAGAAATAGTATGAAAATAAATGGGTCTATTCCTTCTTATGAGAATTCAGTATGTCTCCTTGCAAAGCATTAGTTTGCCATTGCTGTAACCACTGTTGACATCTCATTGAAGAAGGAGCATTACTTATGTTCCCGTCCTCTGTATTATAGATCTGATTTGTTATTACTGAACCACACACCAAATGTTATGTATTTATGATTTAAGTAACATAATTAAGTCGTAAGGTACATTTTCTCCAATTCAATTCCCATGCTTATTTTGATTTCATTTCTACATTCAGGATAAGCATGTGTTTGGATAGCGTTTTGTAACTAATGAACTACATTTGAAAGTGTTGTGGTTGTTGTAAGGCAGGAAAGCAGACAACAATTTTCACATTGAAAGCTTACAAAAAACAACTTGATATTGACCACATAATATGTTTTTCCTTTCAAAATTTTTTGATTGAGGGATAAATTATGTGCTGTATGTAAGGGATAATCATTATATTGTTATGGGATTGTTTACAACAATTTCAGAAAAGGCACTGCCTAAGTTTAATATCACATCCAGAAGACCACACATTTACAGTGCAGGCCCACCTTGGTCTTTGTACTCTCATCTGAGACATGGACTAAAAGACTTGAGGCAAAGACTGAGCCACAATCAATGCTCTCATAATCAATTATTTTGTCTCATGCATTATTTGATATATTGGCAGCTGCAGAGAGAAAGCAATGATTAATATCGATTAACTGTTGTAACTTGTCTACCTTTCATGTACCCCTTGCCCTCTCCCATCTCCAACCAAACATATTACGGTAATTCAAGGTTTTGTTTAAGAAGGAACTGCAGATGCTGGAAAATCGAAGGTAGTCAAAAGTGTGCTGTGGGTGTGGCAGCATCTATGGACGAAGGAAACAGACAAAGTTTTGGGCGGAAACCCTTCTTCAGACTGATGTAGGATGGGGGGGCGGTAACAAGGTAGGAAGAGGAGGAGCCAGGTGGCTGAGGGAGAGCTGACATGGGGAGGAGATAATTAGGGCTGCCGGAAATTGGAGAAGTCAATGTTCATGCCGCTGCGGTGTAAACTGCCCAAGCGGAATCCTCCAATTCCGATGGTGTTCACTCTGACCATGGAGGAGGCCCAGGACAGAAAGGGCGGATTCATAATGGGAGGGGGAATTGAAGTGCTGATCCACCGGGAGATCAGATTGGTTATTACGGAGTGGAGGTGTTTGGCGAAACGATCGCCAAGCCTACGCTTGGTCTCACCGACATAGATCAGCTGACATCTAGAGCAGCGGATGCAATAGATGAGGTTGGAGGAGGTGCAGGTGAATCTCTGTCGCACCTGGAACGACTGCTTGGGTACTTGAATGTAGTCGAGGGGGGAGGTAAGGCAGCAAGTGAAGCATCCCTTGTGGGATGCAAGGGAAAGTGCCCGGGGAGGGGGTGTACGGGTGAAAATGGAAGAATTGACCAGGGAGTTATGAAGGGAGCGGTCTTTGCGGAAATCAGACTGAAGGGGGGGGGGGGGGGGGGGGGAGATGTGAAGATGTGGTGAGTGGTGGAGGTCACGTTGGAGGTGGCAAAAATGACGGAGGACTAATTGTTGTATGTGACGACTAGTAGGGTGGAAGTTGGGGACTAGGGGGCTTGGGGAAAGAGAGCAGTGTTACAGGGTATCGAAGAGACCCTGGTGAGAGCCTCATCTATAGCAGGGGAGGGGAACCCCCGGTCCCTGAAGAATTAGGACATTTCCGATGCCCTGGTGTGGAACACCTCATCCTGGGAGCAGATGCAGCGTAGACGGAAGAATTTGGAGTGGGGGATGGAGTATTTACAGGAAGCAGGGTGGGAAGAAGTGTAATCTAGATAGCCATGGGAGTCAGTGGGTTTATAGTGGATGTCGGTCAGAAGTCTATCACCTGCGATGGAGAGAGTGAGGTCAAGAAATGGTAGGGAAGTGTCGGAAATGGTCCAGGTGTATTTGAGTGCCGGATGGAAATTAGAGGTGAAATAGATGAAGTCAATGAGTCGTGTTGGGGTGCAGGAGGTAGCACCAATGAATATGGGCATTTTGGGCAAAATGGACTGGTTTCTCGGCTAATAGGGGCAATGTGGGCCGAAATTAGTGGTTTCAGGCAGGCCAAACAACTCATTTCATTTCATTTCCATTTCCATTTTGCATTGCTGTCTCAAGCACAGGGAAGGCCAAACATCTCATGGCATTGTCATTTCATTTCCATTTTGCATTGCAGTCTCAAGGATGGAGCAAGCCAAACAACTCAGAAATGGGCGTTACTTTCATCGTGGTGATTGACTGGCTAGAGGAACAATCAGCTGATCTCAAGCTTTTTTCAACGCTCATAGCTTTTTTTATTTTTCATTGATCGAAAAAATTCTCAGGGCTGCCTCAGTGGAGGAGAACTTTGAGTAAGATAGCCAAAAATTATAGCGATATAGGGTAGCGTTTTTTCTAAAATCAATATACAGCGCAGACTGGAAGTGGTCAAGATGAGACTTTTAGTTATATAGATGCAGAAAATCTGCATTTAGTGATTACTAATAAATAGGTTGAAAGGTAAATGATGCATATCTATAGACAAAGAGCATACGCTAGAAAATATTCAGAAGATCTTATAATGTGGAAGATTTTTCCACTGGGCCTCCTGATCTTAATGACTGTAATCATGCTATGATTTCCGTATAAGTGCAGGTGCATGGCAAAAGTTTGTTTAGTTTATTGTCTCTTGAATCAAGGTACAGTGAAAAGCTTTCATTACATGTTATCCAGACAGAAAGACAGTACATGATTATAATGGAGCCATTTGCAATGTTTTGTAAATATAATAAAAAGTGGAGTTCACTTTTTGCCCCCCGTGTCTTTTTGAAGCATCTTTGTGCATGTTTTTAAAAAAAATGCAAGTGGGTTGTTTTGTGTTGATTTCCAATGAAGAATTAAAAAGCAAATGCAAAATACTACTATGGGATCTTTCACAAGCATCTGAACTTGAAAAGGGAGGAGATTAAAAAAGAAGTGGGCCAACCACACACGTGCTGCTGATCAGTAAGGTCATGGATAACCCTGTACCTCAAGTCTCGTGAATCTATGTTCCATCAATTCCCATGTGAGCTCAAAGATTGGGTGTGTTAGCAAGTCCAATAAGAACCCATCTTGCATGGCATTACATTAGTAAGAGAGGAATTTAGGCAGGGAGCCAAATTTGAGAAGGAATATCCACAATTCCTCTAGATTAACCACGTCAAATATTTTTTGTTTGAGTAAAAACAAGTATCATTAGCTAATGCTAATGCTACAACCTGTTTTTTTAAAATCTTGGGTTATGATTCTCCACTGATCCATCAGCTTGGTGGAATCCAAATGCAACTGGAGCAACACTTCCTCTACTACAATTAAATGGTTGAGGAAAGTTGGGCCTTGGTGTTTGGGCTGTCAGAGACCTTGACAGCTTTGAAGAACCAGTACATGACAGGGCTATCAGCGATTTAACCTGCCGTACTCTCTCCAGCCACAACCAGTAATTTTTGTTCATGGGTTTTCAGTTAGACCTCAGCCTTCAAGCGATTGTAAAATGTTTCTTACCCTTGTGGCATAGTGGGATGTCCAATCCAGAACACGTTATGTTTGCAGTTAATTAACTCCTTGGTCTGCTGGTCATTTCTATCCAACATTTCCTGCTGTTTTCCAGGAGAGAAGCCAAGAGTCTATTCATTGGTGTTAATTGTGGTGGACTTCAGGGCCGTCCAGTAAGTGTGGATACTCAGTGGTTTCTGTTGATTGGGGGTCATCAGGTTGAGTGTGGGAAGTTTTCTAAAAATAACTTATTATGTGGGTTCCTTGAGATCCCCAACATTAATTTTCTCAGAGCAGCATATCTTTGGTTGCCATTGTGCTTGTGATAGGCTAAAGGAGATAACAGAGTGATCAGTGGCCACCATACTGACAAAGACAGAGCGAGGGTTTGATCAGGAGGGAAGGATCCCTATGACAACTGTAGACCAGGCTCTTCTACATAAATATTGACATACACAAATAAATAGACTAATGCATAGGTGCTTCTCTGCAATCATATATGTCTAAACAAAGAGGAAGATGATTTAACTTTATTACCTTCCATCAGAGTGAGGAATGTGGATTCCGCTGTGATGGATGTTTATGTTAATTTTAATTTATGTGGCTGTGTGTATTGTTGCTTTTCACTTAGTATGGCTGTATGGTAACTGAAATATCACTGTACCTTCATTGGTACATGTGACAATAAATTCAAACTTGATCTTGAACTTGAAGCACAAGTGAACACACACACGGATGGGTCTTCTTCACCTTCTTTAGTTCTCCACACACACTAGCCTGTTTCATTCCCTCCCTTAATCATCCCTGTTCCTTAATATTTTCCCCTTTCAATGCCTTCTTTGTCCCCTACCCTCCACTAACCCGCACTCGGAACCCATCCCACTGAGCCGATATTGTCTCCTCCCTCTTGCACTCTGCTTTATGAACAGGCTCAGATTTCTAGGGTAAAGCAAATTTACCTGGAAATTATCATAGCAATGTTCAACCCATGCAGAAGAAATCAATTTCCATACAGTGTGGTGGGAAATGAACAGCACTAAATATTCAAACTTTGTAGGTCTCTATTATCCACATAGATGGCACATCTTGGGCTTTGACCTCTGGTCACCCAATACCAAGTGTTGATTACTGGAGTTATTTATTCGATGAACAGGACTTTATTCGATTTGATTATTTATTCGATTCACCCCAGCCAGTGAATTACTTCACACCAACCAGACTAACTTTGGTTTAATTACAGCCGATATTTTCTTGCCTTGTTCTTGCCTTGCCTGTAGTGCAGCCTCTGTTTAATATTCTGCCCTAAACCTGCACAGTTCCATTAACCCTTATTAGCTCATTCACCTAGTTCTAAAGATCTTACCGGGGAAACCAAGCCTCTTCACTTCACGTGCACTGACTTCTCTAAATTGATCTCTTCTCTATCTGATGCTGGTTCAGTGAACAGCAGTCCTGTGCAGCTCTGTGAGAAGCAAACAGCTCCACAGTACTGCACTGTCTAAAGCCTCTGTGAAAATTAAACAGCCCTGTTTATGTGATGATTGATGAACTGTGTTCATACATTCCTCTAGCTTTCTTCCCAGTTATATATATATATATATGCAGCTAGTAAATGAGTACAGCATATAGTCCAGCATATAGTCCTCCACATTATGTAATCACAGTACATAATCACACTGAAGAGGGTACAAAGATGCCCATGAGACTAAAGGTTTCTCTCCCGAAATGTCACTTATCCCTGTTCTCCAGAGATGTTGCCTGATTCACTGAGTTACTCCAGCACTCCGGGGCTGAGCGAGAGTGAAAAGTCACGATTAATTTACCTGAACAAAAACTGAGGAGCAGTTTTGGACAAAAATCATGGGGGTAGCCAGGGCTGCAAATGACCAGAGAGGTGGCATTAGCCAGGGTTGGCGTGTGCAGCCGTCGGTGCGTCAGTCCACGTGAACATAAATCCGTTATAAAGGGGTTAAAACAAGGGTATACGGTAAATTACCAATCCCTTCATTATTACTGATCTAAATATTAGAACTCCTCCAACAGTATCATATGAATGTCATCACCAGAATAAATGCAGTACTTAACCATCAATTCTGTTTTCTCGTTCCCTGAATGCTGTCTGACTTGCTGAATATTTCCAGGATTTTCAGGTTTCATGACATGGGTAGATTGTTCTATATGTACAAGAATATTAATGATTTAAACACACAAGGATCCACCACCACCTTCTTAAAGGGCAAACCTCTCCAAGTTTGGGAATGACACAAAGCTGGGTGGCAGTGTGAGATGCGAGGAGGATGCTATGATCCTGCAGGGTGACTTGGACAGGTTGGGTGAGTAGGCATATGCATGGCAGATGCAGTATAATGTGGATAAATGTGAGGTTATCTACTTTGGTGGCAAGAACAGGAAGGAAGATTATTATCTGAACGGTGTCAGATTTGGAAAAGGGGAGGAACAACGAGACCTAGGTGTGCTTATACATCAATCACTGAAGGTAAGCATGCAGGTACAGCAGGTAGTAAAGAAAGCAAATGGCATGTTGGCCTTCAAGAGGATTTAAGTTTAGGAGTAAGGAGGTCCTACTGCAGATATACATGGCCCTGGTGAGACCGCACCTGGAGTATTGTGTGCAATTTTGGTCTCCTAATTTGAGGAAGGACATTATTGCAATTGAGGGAGTGTAGCATAGATTCACCAGGTTAATTCTCAGGATGGTGGGACTGACATATGATGAAAGAATGGATCGACTGGGCTTGTATTCATTGGAATTAAGAAAGTTGAGAGGGGATCTTAAAGAAACATATATAATTCTTAAAGGATTGGACAGGCTAGATGCAAGAAAACAGTTCTCAATGTTGGGGGAGTCCAGAACCAGGGGTGACAGTTTAAGAATAAGGAGTAGGCCATCCAGAACAGAGATGAGGAGACACCTTTTCACCCTGAGAGTTGTGAATCTGTGGAATTCTCTGCCACAGAAGGCAGTGGAGGCTGATTCACTAGGTTTTCAAGGGCGAGTTATACTTAGCTCTTAGGGCTAAAGGAATCAAAGGGTATGTGGAAAAAGCAGGAACGTGGTACTGATTTTAGATGATCAGCCATGACCATATTGAATGGCGGTGCTGGCTCGAAGGGCCGAATGGCCTACTTTGCACCTATTTTTCTATGTTTTTGTGTTTCTATGTTTCTATTGGGGATGGTCAATATATGCTGATCTTGCCAGTGAAACTTAGATCCCCAAAATGAGTAAATTAAGAAAATGTTTCCTGAATATTTACAGGTTTTGAACACAATGTAGACAGTATTTGCTGGTGTCAGGTAGTCAATTTACATGCCTATAAACCCACAAAGATATACAATTCAAACAAGTTGAATATCCTTCAATGTCCTTCTACATTCACCCATCTCTTTTCAATCTAGGCTATATGTAACCCCAGACCCACAGCAATATGGATTATATTTAAATCACCTATCAAAGACAATCTAGAAAATGACATGAACTGCTAGCCTAGACAATAATGTTTACATCCTAAATCACTATGAAATAGGTTTAAAAACTGCTGAAGGATGACCAGAAAAATTAAAAGGAAGACTGGGAATTTGCCTCAACTTTTCTTCTGCCTTCAATTTGACCTTCAGTTTAATTTGGAGTAGGTTAATGTTGGCATTCTTGTATCATCTAACTTTTTTTTTGTTTTATTTCTTGGCTTTAAAATTATAGATATTATACTGAATACATTCATAAGGAAGAGTCCAAGAATGACATCATAATGTAATCTTGTGGTTGAGGATGTGTGGTATTGGCAGCCTTGTTTTGTGATGAACCTGGTCTGTGAAATAGCAGTCCCTTATCAACCAGAGTGAATAAGTGTCTTCAAGACAATTCTCCAAAGAGCACAAGCCATTCTGTAATTAGAATTTAGTCAAAATTAACTACATTAATCATGTCTCCTGAGATCGCTGTGGTTCCTTGTTGCATGTGGTTCAACTTACCAAAAGGTCATCTTAATTACAGAATCTTTGATAGAGCCATTGAGGACGTCAATTGCCTGGACCGAGAGTGACACTTTGAGTGCTGGAGCTCAGTGCAGCAAGATATCGTGGCAGGAACTATTTTTTCAAAGTGACAAATTTGATATATACAAGGATTCATCCAGATGCAATGAATAAAATGTTTATCACTTGACAAATTCGAAGATTGTTCAGAATCTGCATAGTATTTCTGCGTGCCAGCACTGCAAGGTTTCAGAATATCAGGAAATTTACCTGTAAAAGATTTAAAAATATATAAAACAAGTCCAAGGAAGTGGAAGTATGTAACCAAGCTAATTTTTAGAGACTCTCTTCATGTTGTAGTGTCCTACTCAATGGATTAAAACATTCTGAGAGGGTTTCCTTCACCGTTTGGAAACAAGAGATAATTTGGAGTCATTTATTTAATGGCAAAAGTATTTCTTTTACCAAATGTTCTGATCTTCCTTTCCTTCTGCCCTGAAGGTAACAAAATGCCAGAGAAAGAGAAAGTTTCTATGATGGATGATGCACAACCATGTTGAACACTTCGACCGCCTCGATCACGGGAGCTTCGACCTCCCCGATCTGGGGGCTTCGATCGTCGGCTGCGGGAGCTGCAATCACCCCGACTGAAGATGGTTCGACTCCCCCGACCGCAGAAAAATAAAGAGGAAAGAACATTAAACTTTATTGCCTTCCATCACAGTGAGGAATGTCGGGTAGTTGTGTGCCTTGTTGCTTTTTTTTTTAGTATGGCTGTATGGTAGTTGAGTTTCACTACACCTTAATTGGTACATGTGACAATAAACAGACGACTTTGACCTTGAGGTTCATGACTGGACCCGTTAGGTACAGCATGCAGTGAAGAAAGCAAATGGCATGTAGCGAGAGGATTTGAGTACAGGAGCAAGGAGGCCCTACTGCAGTTGTTCAGGCCCCTGGTGAGACCACACCTGGAGTATTGCACGCAGTTTTTGACTCCTAATTTGGGGAAGGACATTCTTCCTACTGAGGGAGTGCAGCTTAGGTTCACCAGGTTAATTCCTGAGATGGTGGGACTGACATATGATGAAAGAATGGATTGACTAGGCTTATATTCACTGGAATTTAGAAGGATGAGAGAGGATCTTACAGTATCATATAACATTCTTAAGGCATTGGAAAGGCTAGATGCAGAAAAAAAATTCCCGATTTTGGTGGAGTCCAGAACCAGGGGTCACAGTTTAAGAATAAGTGGTAGGCTATTTAGGTCTGAAATGAGGAAAAACAGCAGAGTTCAAGCAGAGTTGTGAATCTGTGAAAGTCTCTGCCACAGAAGGCACTAGAGGCCAATTCACTGGATGTTTTTAAGAGAGTGTTAGATATCGCTCTTAGGGCTAACTGAATCAAATGATATGAGGAGAAAGCAGGAACAGGGTACTGATTTTAGATGATTAGCCATGAAACATAGAAACATAGAAATTAGGTGCAGGAGTAGGCCATTCGGCCCTTCGAGCCTGCACCGCCATTCAATATGATCATGGCTGATCATCCAACTCAGTATCCCGTACCTGCCTTCTCTCCATACCCCCTGATCCCCTTAGCCACAAGGACCACATCTAACTCCCTCTTAAATATAGCCAATGAACTGGCCTCAACTACCCTCTGTGGCAGAGAGTTCCAGAGATTCACCACTCTATCACCATGGTCATATTAAATGGTGGTACTGCCTCGAATGGCCAAATGGCCTACTCCTACACCTATTTTCTATATTTCTATGCTTCTTCTCCATAGATTATCACCTTGTCGTGGTGGAGAAGCTTGTGTGGACCTGAGATCCTGAGAGCTATGCCATCTGGAGCTATGCTCCTGGTAGAGCCACCCATGGTGGTAAGGTCAATGGGGAGGTCTCTGACAAAGAGCAATCCAACCAAGACTTCAATGGTGGAACAGGCGGAGGACGATGGCTGACCTTAGTGGAGCATCAAAATTGCTTGGAAGGCGGATGGATGAAGGCTGCAGCAGAAAAGGGCCTCCGGTCGTCTTGGACTCCATGCCACTGAATCTTGATCCAGATCTGTCAAGGACTGTGGGGTGACTGTCTGTGCACCAGTCTCCCCACATTAAACAAAGTCATGCACAGGCATCTCCGCATCTCCATATAGGGAATAACACCCTGGAGATACCCATGGTCAGCCATGACCGAAGGCGGCCTAAGAGAATGTTTCTATGTTTCAATGCCAAATTATATGCTGTGCTGTGTAGGAAATAACTGTGGTTGCTGGTTTAAATTGAAGATAGACACAAAATGCTGGAGTAACTCAGCGGAACAGGAAGCATCACTGGAAAGAAGGAATGGGTGACGTTTCTGGTCGAGACCCTTCTTCAGACTGATGTGATCATGTGAAGAATCATTGGTAGACTTGATTTCTACAATTAATTTGGTCTGGAATTCGATACAGTAGAATATCTGATGGCTTTACGTGAGATCATTGAGCTTCCTGATTCCACTCATTATGATTGACACCACCATTTTTGAAATAAAATAATTTAAGTCTTCTGCAACAAGAGTAATGCCTGAACAAAACAAAGTAACCTAGGATATTGCATTTTCTGACACTTTCTATGAACTATACTTTCAGGTTATGATTAACCAAAGATATATTTTAAGAGGTCAGATTTAAAAAAAATTGTATTCTTTTGTTCAAATATCTTACCTCTCTCTATATCTACAACCAAATCCATTGCTTCACCATTTCAAAATCTCTACAATTCATGACACTTCTACATTTTGAGATTACTTGTTCCATTATTGCTGATCCTGTCTTGAGATAACTGGACCCTTAGCTCTAGAATCATCTCTGCAAATAACTTCCTCTCCACCTATTACTCGTAAAAGAACCAAAAGATTTGCTTCATGGACCCCAGGTTTCAAGGAACTTTCCTAATAACCTCTGCAAATGACTCTATACCAATGTATGATGAAGATTCTATGATCTAGACCATTCATTTTGTTTCTGTTTCACAACTGCTGCCTGAACTACAGCATGTTTCCATCATTTTCTGATCTTGTTTCAGATTTCCAGCATCTGCTCGATTTTTTATTCTTATTCAGGTCAAATTTAATTTGGTAATCAATCGCATAAATCACACTAGATGTATTATTGCAATCATTGCGTGTGACATTAATAGAATCTTCATTCTGTTTATTCTGATATGTGTATGGTTGTTAGGACTTTACTAACTTGAACTGAATCTTTGGATTGAACATTCTAGACTTTTCCACAAAATGCTTGTTATTAAAAAGCTGTATCATGTTACATTTTGTACATTAACAGCTCATTTTTACCAGCCCCTCAACTTTCTCTTGCATCTTGCATATGGCGTGTACAGCCTAAAGTTGTATGACAACATGTTCTGTTTGATCTTCTGTTTGTGCACGGCAGGTTGATTGCATTCATCGAAACAGGGTGGACCGCGTGAAGGTTGCAATCTCCCATCCAAGACTCTCAACTGAGAGGCATGTTAGCCCACATCAGGAGAAGAAAAAAAATCACTTTGCCTCCATAGTGTGTCCAGGGGAGCCGCGCGCGTGGCAGGAGTGTCCCGGGGAGCCACGCACGCTCGTTCCACTCATCGAACCACAGCGCCGCCGCAGACCAGAACAAAGACTGGAACACGCCTCGGGAGGCCCGACTTGGCCCACAAGTCCTCCAGGGGACTGGGGTGAAGCCAGGATGCACGTCCTATCTGGGCCGATGGAGCCTCAGTGGTGGCGTCGATGGGAGTGGCGGCAGAGGGAGACTCAGTGGTGGCAGTGGGTGCCTCGGTAGCGGTGTGGCCTCATGGTCAATGAATGTAAGGGGGAGGGGAAGGCAATGGGGGGCCCGGCATGGGGGGACCCCCGTGATGAACAATAGGGACCCGGTGTTGTAAATAGCTCATTCTAAGCTTCCCCCCAGTCTAGTTTCAGCCAAAAATTACTGAGTCAAGCACTTGCGCAACTAATCTTTATTTTGACTAAACACAATTACAGTTCCCACTTCTACACCTAACCACCATGGGTTCAATCCTCATATCAGCATGGCCAAGCCCTCTTTAGCCTCGAACAACCGGGGGTGGTCTCTATACAGTCCAATAACAGATATCAATTAACACAGTACATGATAGACATTTCCCCAACCCAATAATACAGTGACTAACACTTTGTATTCAAACGGAGCTTCTGAAAGGAAGCAAACATAGCAACATGCGCCTTGATATTCAAGAAACCCAGACAAGGCTCAATACTTAATCCAATCAACATCAATCAAAGTAAAGTTTTGCAACATTATTTACAATGTATATGTCTGGTTTGTATTCATCCAATCCATTCCATGCAATTTGTACCTAATTGTCAGGATCTGCAGATGTTCCATTCTGTTCTTGCAGGTCTTATTTTGGATCTGGACAAACTGGCACCATTCTGCAGCTTGCCTCATTTCTGCAGAAGGCACATTTAAATTGACCAAATGGCCTAGCAGCCCAGAAGCCTTTATTCAAATTTAGTGTCCTGGCCTTTCCAATTTGGCCAGAATTTATATTCCTTCCTTTTATCATATATGATAAATCATAATTTATTATAAACAAATAGTCAGATAATCAGATAGCCAGATATACATATGTGTGTGTATTGCATTCTCCATCTATTAACAACAAAAAAACAATGTTGTTTCTTCCCAGAATTTTGTCAAGCTTCCCAAGTTTTTGTGGGCATAGCTTCACAATTTTCGACTGAAGAGTCTTCACCTCGTGGGTTTTCGTGGGCATAAATTCCCCCCATTCGTGTTGTTTCCCATTCTTCCATCTCTTTCCATAGTCAAACCTATAACCTATAATTCCTGAAAAACTTGGGACAAAGCAAGTTACCACACATGTACTAATGCTTACCCATATAGTCGCTGTAATTCTGCAATACGATTCCTTTTCCATTTCACTATTCTGCTCTATTATATTCTGGTCTAACACTGTATTCCTATTACTGTTCTGTTCTATAATATACTCTTTACTATCCTAGGATCAACACTAATCAGCTCTCTCCATATTCACACAATGTTATAATATGTATATCTGATGATGGTTTCAGCTGGGTTCAGTCCAAATTTCCCTACAGGCGTGACTCTTATTTAAAGCAAACCATGAAGAATGTTTCAATTCAACCAAATTCAATGTCAGCCTTCAATGTAATATTTTAATTTTCAGTGTCCATCTCATCTTTCTCATTCCACAGCAATGTGGCCGATAACACAATTCCATACCAATTACTGTGGAATTCCCAGCTGTTCAAATTTAATCAATTAATTTCCATATGTTGTCAATTTTATCATAAATCCAATTAAGAATGCCAATTCTAGGGACATTTTCTTTCCACCTTGATAATAGAAGCCGCTTTACTATCAAGGGTTAAACAATTTAGATCCATCGGCCAAGGCTTCATAAGTTGGGTGTCCTAGGGCTACTAGAAATTTGGTATTTTCAGCTGGAGTAATTATCTGTTGTATGGTCTCCCACAAATCATGTGAATCTGAATAATATACACGCATTGTGGTTCTTAAATAATCTATAAAATCAACAGGTGAGTTCTTCCTATCAGGGATACTGTTTAGTACTGCCATTATTTCATGGGGCTTCCATGGAGTATGGACGTCTGTGGCACGGGGATTATTCATACTTAATGCGCTGGTCGAATCGGCTGTATCCAGCCCTTCTCTTACTGGGAACAGCCTATGGGGTATCTGTATAAATTTTAAACTTTCAATTACTTCAAAATCTATCTCGGTATCTTCAATCACTGTCAGATGAATCTTTCCGTTCGTTAGGGGTTTCCCGATATTGTCCAAATAAATTGTTCCGCTTTCTTACTACTCGTGTAATCTGTCTAGGTTGTGGCTCACAGAAATACTCTGGCTGTTGCACTATATCTAACATGCCTTCCCTTTCTTTAAACACCAGAGCTAACTTCTTTGTTCTACTCCGGGTGCCATAAGGTACTGGATGATCTATCAATGTGGAATGGATGGGGTCGAAGAATCTGATACCCCAGTATCTGGTGTTGCTAGAATCTGTTCAGATGTAGAATTTGCAGGAGTTGATATAGATTCTGCAGACCTAAAATATCTATTACAGACACAAGTCATACAAGGTGCAAGTGAAGTCTGGGAAATGCATGAGGAACATGGTGGGAGCTGTAAACTTCCACTAGCATTAACATTTGTCCATTCTTCCCAATATTCATTTCCTTCCCCCTCGAATTCAGCACTAACCATCGGATCCCTAGTCTTTAAATTTACAGGGACTAATTTTCTTCCAGGAGATCTGCCATTTACTTGTTCTGTGTGTTTCTCTTCTTCTCCACTCCTGTCCTTGCTACTGCATAGAGGTCGATCTGCTTCACCTTCTTTCAGTTCTATTCCAAGTTTAGCAATTGCTTTTTCCCCAACAAGCCATCCCCTTAACCTCTTTAGTTGCCTTCCGTTCCTCATAATATTTTCTCCATTAGCCTATTAATTCTTTTGCACTTTTGTTATTACTATGCTGCCAAATAATTTGTTCTATGTATTTTATCAGGAGAACACAAACAATCTTCCTGATATAGTTATGACCAGAAGATCTGGGGTGACAGAAGAACTGAAGGAAATCCATCTTAGGCAGGAAATGGGGTTGGATAGACTGATGGGACTGAAGGATGATAAATCCCCAGGGCCTGATGGTCTGCATCCCAGCATACTTAAGGAAGTGGCACTAGAAATTGTGGATGCATTGGTGATAGTTTTCCAATGTTCTATAGACTCTGGATCAGTTCCTGTGGATTGGAGGGTAGCTAATGTTATCCCACGTTTTAAGAAAGGCGGGAGGGAGAAAACAGGGAATTATAGAACAGTTAGCCTGACATTGGTGGTGGGGAAGATGCTGGTGTCAATTATAAAAGATGAGTTAGCCGAACATTTGGATAACAGTAACAGGATCGGCCCGAGTCAGCATGGAATTACGAAGTGGAAATCATGCTTGACTAATCTTCTGGAATTTTTTGAGGATGTAACTAGGAAAATGGACAAGGGAGAGCCAGTGGATGTAGTGTACCTGGACTTTCAGAAAGCATTTAATAAGGTCCCACATAGGAGATTAGTGGGCAAAATTAGGGCACATGGTATTGGGGGTAGAGTGCTGACATGGATAGAGAAGTGGTTGGCAGACAGAAAACAAAGAGTAGGAACTAACGGGTCCCTTTCAGAATGGCAGGCAGTGACTAGTGGGGTACCGCAAGGCTCGGTGCTGGGACTGCAGCTATTTACAATATACATCAATGATTTGGATGAAGGGATTCAAAGTAACATTAGCAAATTTGCAGATGACACAAAGCTAGGTGGCAGTGTGAACTGTGAGGAGGATGCAATGAGAATGCAGGGTGACTTGGACAGGTTGGGGGAGTGGGCAGATGCATGGCAGATGAAGCTTAATGCAGATAAATGTGAGTTTATCCACTTTGGTAGCAAAAACAGGAAGGCAGATTACTATCTAAATGGCGTCAAGTTGGGAAAAGGGGAGTTACAACGAGATCTGGGGGTCCTTGCACATCAGTCTATGAAAGTAAGCAAGCAGGTACAGCAGGCAGTGAAGAAAGTGAATGGCATGTTGGCCTTTATAACAAGAGGAAACGAGTATAGGAGCAAAGGGGTCCTTCTGCAGTTGTACAGAGCCCTAGTGAGACAACACCTGGAGTATTATGTGCACTTTTGGTCCCCTAATTTGAGGAAGGACATTCTTGCTATTGAGGGAGTGCAGCGTAGGTTCACAAGGTTAATTCCAGGGATGGTGGGACTGCCATATGCTGAGAGAATGGAGCAGCTGGGCTTGTACACTCTGAAGTTTAGAAGGATGAGAGGAAATCTCATTAGACACATATAAGATTAAGGGCTTGGACATGCTAGAGGCAGGAAACATTTTCCCGATGTTGGGGGAATCCAGAATCAGGGGGCCACAGTTTAAGAATAAGGAGTAAGCCATTTAGAACGGAGACGAGGAAACACTTTTTCTCACAGAGAGTGGTGAGTCTGTGGAATTCTCTGCCACAGAGGGTGGTGGAGGCAGGTTCTCTGGATGCTTTCAAGAGAGAGCTAGATGGGGCTCTTGAAAATAGCGGAGTCAGGGAATATGGGGAGAAGGCAGGTACTGATTGGGGATGATTTGCCATGATCACAATGAATGGCGGTGCTGGCTCGAAGGGCCAAATGGCCTACTCCTGCACCTATTATCTATTGTCTATTGTCTATTATCCCTTTTACTGTTCTATTGCCTCCTGGCAGCCAGAGCTTCCTAATTCCTTATTTAACGCTCGTGATAAATCTCTTAATTTATCTGCCTTGTGAGGGAACCCATTGCACATTATTTGCAATGTGCTCCTTTCCTCTTCTGTCATATCTCGATCTATGCTGTTCCCCATTCCTCCAATCAAGTGAAACAGAATTCCTAAGTCCTTCACTCCTTCCTTTTAATCCCTAAATATATCAGACTTGCTCTTGAACAGTGGCTAATGGCTCAATGTGTTCGCAGCCTCACAATTATTTATTCCTTTGCTCCACCAATCCTACTCTCCTATTCAAATTATTTTCCTACTTCCCACAAGTCCACACCCTTTCAACCTTACAATTTCCACAATTCTCAGTCATCCAAAGATCAGAGCACCCCAGGGAACAATCAAACAATTTCGAGCACAATCAAACACATTATCGCAACTTGTTTAATTTTCAATCGAAAATTAGCTTTAGACATGCAAATAACACAGTATGCAAACAAGAGATCACGCTGCTTATCATTATCAGGCACAACCACACTTCTACATAAACCAAAATCATCCATCTAATATCCCATTCAGTAACTACAGTTCCTAAAGCAATATTTCTACCTTCCAAAAGTTTAAATCAAAAACAATACATAATCTACAGTAAATACAATGCAATACATCATAAACTACTACTTCATAATGTTGTCTCCACAGGCCAATGAATTGGTTTCCCATTATTGAAAATTCCTAGGACTCAACATGTTTCCAACACACTAGTAAAGGGCCTGTCCCACGGGCATGAGACTCCATGCAGCAAGTGTGACCTAAAGGGCCGGTCCCACCAGCATGCGCCTGCATGCGGCAAGCGCGACCTAACCAGATGCGGGGGCCGCGCGGAGGTTGAGTGAGTGACATGAAGTGCGAGCGAAGTCTGCGAGAAGTTCGCGTGTGACGTACGGCATCAAGGCGGCTGCGGGCCGGCGGGCCGGCGGGCCGTTGCCATTCAGAATTTTTGAACACGGTCAGTTTTTCGAAGTCCCGCGTGATGTCGGGTCCAGCTCCGCACAACTCCATACAGCTCCGGCGATCGAAGTGGGACCGGCATCGCGAGGCCGTATGGCTCAAGCGACCACATTATGTTGCGCTTGCCGCATGCAGGCGCATGCTGGTGGGACCGGCCCTTTAGATCGCGCTTGCTGCATGGAGTCGCATGCCCGTGGGACAGGCCCTTAAGTCTCTCACAGATAAGTCTGCTCACAAAACAAAGGCAAAATTCCTGACACCTAGCAAGCAGTCTATCTTCTTTCAAATGAGTACCCAAGAACCAGTCACACAAATACCACATACACAGAGATCCACACAGGCTTTTTAAAGGGGTAAACACACTTTGAATCCAGGCGGGACCACCTTCTCAAAAGAGAAAACACAATAAAGCAGGAAATTACTTGCGCTTAAACACTTGGATTCAAACAAAAACAAATACAGTTGTAACACAAGAGTAAAATCACACTCAAACAAGAAATAATATAGCTAATAGTTATAATGCATTAAATCACACTATTTTAAATTACACTAGATCACACGATTCAAGCAAACACTTTTAACAATACAAGAGCAGAATTAATTACATTACCAGAACAAAATCAGTTACATTGCAAGAACAGAATATCACAACTCACATAAAGGCAGAGGAGTACAATTTAAGCAACAAATAGAAATATTTAATTCAAACGCACTTTTACTTCAATTATTTAACACCCAAAAATCCTTAAGCACTCACACAGACAATACAAGTAGCGGTCCGCAAACTCTAAATCTTAAATTTCTAAACCTTAACACACTCTAAATCTTTTTTCATACACAAAATATTTATACAATTCGGAGCCAATAACGATGCTAAAAAAGACGATGCTGGATTTTTACAATTTACAATAATAATTTAACACGCTAGCGCACAGTTTACAAACATTCAATTGCAATGCCGGGTCACGCTGTAACCAATCAGTGAACCTCTCCCTCTGATACCGAAGGTTTTCCCTTTCCTAGGGTGCCCTTTTCTGAAGGGTACTCCTTCTTAAATGACTACTTCTCCACGTATGCGGGCTCTCGAATTCAAATTGCCCAATGAAGTCTCGAATGGACTAGAGTATTCCCAGCCAATCTGTATTCCAGCCACCGAGCCCAGTGCCTTTACGAAATTCCTCATCCGTCACTCCACGGAGGGACTCAGACACCTTCACGCAGCCAACCCTCTCTGCTGGGCTCCGGGGATTCAGCACCAAGCCTCTTCTCACTTTTAGTCAAAGCCAATTTTCAGAACGCACCTTTCAGAATCAGAATCAGAATCAGAATCAGAATCAGAATCAATTTAATTGTCATTTGGACCCCTGGAGGTCCAAACGAAATGCCGTTTCTGCAGCCATACATAACACACAAATAGACCCCAGACACAACATAATTACATTTAACATAAACATCCATCACATAACTGTGATGGAGGCCAAATAAACGTATCTCTCCACTGCACTCTCCCCCCCCCGATGTCAGAGTCAAAGTCATAGCCCCCGGCTGGCGATGGCGATTGTCCCGCGGCCATTAAAGCCACGCCGGGTGGTGCGAGGTCGCACACCGGGTCTTGGTGTTGGAGCCCCCGGTGGGCGCTCGCAGAGTCCGCGGCCATTCCAGCCGCGCGGGGCAATGGTGCTAGGCCCCGCTCCAGGAGCTCTTCGACCCCGCAACTCGGGCGGGAGAAGTCGCCGCTGCAGTAGCCCCGAAAAGCGGTCTCCCTCCAGGGAGCCGTGGGCTCGGCGCCGTCGTCCACAGACCTGTCGTTGGAGCCTCCGACTCTCCGGCAGCAGCAACAGCACCAGCAGCAGCAGCAACAGCACCAGCAGCAGCAGCAACAGCACCAGCAGCAGCAGCGCTCCTCCACCGCTCCGGACTCGGCCAGCTCCGCGACGGTGAGGTGAGTCGACACCTGAGTCCCCGGTCTCTTCCTGTTGGAGGCCGCTCCTCGTTACGGCCTCAACGACGACTGAGACCCGACGAGAAAAGGTCGGGTCTCAGTGCAGGGAGAGATTCAAAAAGTTTCCCCCCCCCCCCCTCCCCCCCCCCCACACACACACACCCCAACATAAAATAACAAAACACTACATAAAAACACAGACAAAAATAATAAAAACGCGGACAGGCTGCAGAGGCCGCTGCTGGCCAGAGCCGCGCCGCCTACTGAATTTCCAATCAGCGGTCCTGGCAAAGATAGATCAATACGTAGACCAGAACTGTGTTTCAATAGCCCAACAATTGGATAACAGATCCGGACAATAGGCAATCCCTCGCCCTCGAAGTGCGTCAGGCTCTCATTAAAGCAGCTGCAGTCTGCCAACCATGACCAAGTTTTGGGTCACTCCTTGCCCTGTTTTATGGGCCCCTAAGCAAAGGAGTGCAAAGCACCCCTGTGCTTGCTAGACTGTGTTATAACAATCTCGATTAGACCCTTTCCCAAGCCCATGAATGATCGATCCATTTCGACTAGCGAAGTGCCGAAAATCAACGCGAAAACTACACAGTGGGCCTGATTTCTGCACTTGCGATCGAAACAGCTCAACACCCTTGATCGCAAACTTGTTTTTGGGGGTTCGTTGAAATCCCAGACAAGCCCCCAATGTAAATAGCTCATTCTAAGCTTCTCCCCTGTCTAGTGTCAGTCAAAAATCACTGAGTCAAGCAGTTGAGCAACTCATCTTTATTTTGACAAAACACAATTACAGTTTCCACTACTATACATAACCACCGCGGGTTCGATCCTCCTATCTGCCTGGTGAAGCCTTCTTTAGTCTCATTGAAGCAGAGACACTCCAGAAGCTCACGCAGTCCCAAGCATTCTCCAAGAAGATTGACACTGGACTCGTGGGAGCGGCCTTTTATATGTCCCCAAACCTTGAGAGGTCGAACCACATAGGGGTGGTCTCTATACAGTCCAATAACAGATATCGATTAACCCAGTACAAGATAAACATTTCCCTAATTCAATAATACAGTGACTAATTAATTCTATTCAAATGGAGCTTCTGAAAGGAAGCAAACATAACAACATTTGCCCAGATATTCAAGAAACCCAGACAAGGCTCAATACTTAATCCAATCAACATCTATCAAAGTAAAGTTGTGCAACAATATTTACAATGTATATGTCTGGTTTGCATTCATCCAAACAATTCCATGCAATTTGCACCTAATTGTCAGGATCTGCAGATGTTCCATTCTGTTCCTGCAGGTCTTATTTAGGCTCTGGACAAACTGGCACCATTCTGCAGCTTGCCTTATTTCTGCAGAAGGCACATTTAAATTGACCAAATGGTCTAGCAGCCCAGAAGCCTTTACTCAATGTTAGTGGCCTGGCCTCTCCAATTTGGCCAGAATTAACAGTGTGGGGGGACCTCCGTGAGGGACAGTGGGAGAACAAAGGGGGACCCTGTGTCGGGAAGGGGGAGCACTCTAGTTTATAATCCTCCACCCAGCGGATGAGTGTGTTTGTGTGTTTGTTCATTTGTTCTGGTGAACGTGCTGTGCACATGACAGCCAGCCAACAATCGGTTTTCTTTTTCTTTTTGTTTTCACTTTAAAGGGGCTGTCCCACTGCGGCGACCTATATGGCAGGTTTAGAAGAGTTTAGGAGAGTTTTAAAAAATGTCATGTTGAAGACCTCCTTTGACTATGTAGAAGACCTCCTTCGACCTTGTTGAAGATTAGCTTCGACTAGCTTTGGGAAAATTGGACACCGAATTGTGGAGAGTGAAGACGACCTCCTTCGATCTACTTCAACCTCCCTTTGACTATGTTGAAGACTATCTACAACTACCTTCGACTACCTTAGATTACCTTAGACTACCCTAGATTACCAAAGAATAACATGCCAACCTACTGCGCCCTACTTCGACTAAACCTACTAGTAAAAAATATATCGATTTTTTCCATGGAGACCTTTTCTTACTCGCGGGCATTTTTCAACATATGAGTCGAGGGCAAACTCGTCTGAACTCGCGGGTTAGGTCGCCGCAGTGGGACAGCCCCTTTAATATCAAGTTTTTGTGTACCTTGTGTGTTGTGACTGTCGGCAGACCAATTTCCCTCCGGTGATGAATAAAATATCAGATCGGATCGTAGAATCTGAAATCTGGTGTCTCACATAATGTCAGGTAAAGCTTGAACATCTACTTTTCTCTAAAGTCATGTGAATCAGGTGGGTTTTTACTACAACCCTGTAGTTTCATGGTTACTATTACAGATATTAGTCTTTTCTATTCCAGACTTAAGCAAGACAATAAATATGAATTCCCTAAATGCACTGCAGGTTTTGAAACTTACAGTATGGCACCTGATTAATAGTCTAGAATGGCTGATTATCAATCTGGTAATGTAATCATGATGCCTGTGCTAAATTACCTGGAATCTTTCTGACTGTATTCAACTATGGGAAGCTCTCTTGGACTCATCAGTTAATATATTTATTTTCGCTTTGTGGCTGTAATGTTCGATCTATAATATTTTTACAGCCTGTCACCTCTGAGAGATTAATGCATGTGATGATTATGGATAAAGAAAATCTCTCCAGATGTTGAACACTGCTGTGCATTGAAGCAGTAATTCAGAAATTCCTTTCGATGGATCTCCTGCTGCCTTTCCTTGCCCACATTTCTTTCCCTGGGCGGTTTACACTGTTGGAATTTTAATTTCCCAGAAGATTATTCTCCTGAACCTTCTGGCTGCTTAAATTGTTCAAATCTCTCGCACTTGCAGTTCAAAACAACAAACAGCAATGGATTTTATACAATATTTTTTCTTCTTTCACATTTTAGTAATCAATACTTTCATCAACATTGCTGAGCAGATTATTTAATCTTGGGATCTGGAGGAAATTCGAGCAACTTACGTCATCATGCCTCAAAATATTTATTTGCATACACCAAATCATAGAACCAATCTGACTCTACCTCCTTGTATTATTTGTTCCATATGAAATCTAGGTCCAGTGTTTCTTTAGATCACAAAAGCCATGGGACCAGCCACCAATGGATATTTTTATAGCAGAGATAGATAGATTCTTCATTAGTACAGGTGTCAAGGCTTATAGGGAGAAGGCGGGAGAATGGATTTAGGAGGGAGAGATAGATCAGCTATGATTGAATGGCGGAGTAGACTTGATGGGCTGAATGGCATAATTCTGCTCCTATCACTTAACTTTATAACCTTATGATAACATCCCAGTTGTAGTATGAAGACTTGAACTCCAGAACTATACTAACCAAACAGTTGCAGTACTGTTGCATCACTGGCATCCACGTGACAATGTGGAACACTACCTACAAATGGCATGTTCACATAAAGCAGGAAGGATCAAATCCAGCCAATTCTCATCCAATTATTTAATCTCAATCATCAGTACATACTCAGCAAAACCCTTGTCAACTCCGACCACTTGACTCCAGACTTTATCTTGGCGTGAACCAAAAATTTGAATTCCAAAGATGATATAAGGGTGAACAGGAACAGGATTTAACCGTATGGTATTGTCACCCTGGTAAAATGATGGCTGGTATCAATATTTAACTCTTGGAAGGTGACTATGCTTGTTGAAATCAATCATTCACTTCTAGGGCAGTTCCTCAGGGCAGTGTCCTCGTCCAAACTATCTTCAGTTGTTTCATATATTTTCCACCAAGAGGATGTTCACTAATAATTGCAGAATATTGAATTTCATGTACAGCTCCTGACCAAAGGAAGCAGTCCATGCCTGCATGCAATGAGACCTGGACAATGATTAGGCCTCTCAATGGCAAATTACATCACTGCACAGAAATCCTAGACAATGAACATCTCCATCAAGAGAAGACTCAAAAAACCTACCTTTGACTTTCAAGGACCTAATATCCAAAGAAGGGATATCTACAACAAGGGGAAATAGCTTTAAAGAGAGAGGGGAAAGATTTAATAAGAACCTGCGGGGCAATATTTTCACACAGACGGTGATGGATATACGGAACGAGCTGCCAGAGGAGGCGAATACTACCACAACATTTAATAGACATTTGAATAGGTACATCGATAGGAAAGGTTTAGAAGGATATGGGCCAACATGGGCCATTTAGATTAGTGTAGATGGGACATCTTAATCGGCATGGGGAAGTTGGGCCAAAGGGCTTGTTTCCATGCTGTCTGACTCCATGACATTTCTGTCATGAAATCCCCCAGTATCAATGTCTTGGAAATCATAATTTCCTAGAAATTCATTTTGGTCATGTATGTTATAAGTGCAGCTAAAAGAGCAGCTGAGAGGCAGTGTGCCCTGCACGGTCTGACACCTCCTGACACCACAAAGTCTTTCCATCTTATCCAAGATACAAATCAAAAGTGTGATGGAATGCTTACCACTTCTCTGGATGAGTGCATCATCAAAAGCTCTCAAAACGCTTAATAACAGCCAGGGCTTGAACACCACCCCATTAACGATCCCAAACATTCTTTCATTCCACCACAGGCACACTGGATAAATGCAGTATGTATTATTGGCAAATTGCACTGTGATTATTTGCCGAAACCACATCTCCCACACTTGAGACCGCTACCTCCAAGGAAATGGGAAGCTGCGGCATGGGAACATCACCAACCGTAGTTTCCCTTGCAGGACTTCAACAGAACTGGATCTAAATCTTAGAACCTTCTATCCAAAAGCATCTTCATAATATCTTCACCAGAAGGACTACAGTGATTCAAGAAGGTGGCTTACTACTTGTTTTTCAAGGGCAATTAACAATGCGCTGTAAATGCTGGCCAAACAATCAAATTGTGTTGATTTTATATGACATCTCTAAATAATAAACATTAACAAGTACTCACCTGCGAAAATCAATCCAAAAGACTCATAAATGAAAATGGTCACATTCCTATCAACATATAGTACAGTGGAGCAAGAAAAGATTAACAATAATTAGAAAAAAACACTTTAATTATTAAAGTTTTGATTTTAATACTATTACAAATATGAAATATTCATGTCTCTGATAATCAACCACAGCGCATCAATTCAATAGTGAAATGTGCAGAATAAACCCAGTACGGATTACTTTTATCTTGAGAAAATCTGCTACAAATTGAAAAATGTTAGGCCTCATGCTCATTTAAAGTGCAGAATGGAGGCTGACACAGTACTAAAGAGGTGCTACACTGTTGGTATTCCTGCTTTTCGTTAATTTTCCAATATTTAAAACATCAATCAAAACAAATGATCTGATTGTTTCTCATTGTTATCAGTGGGAGGTAGCTAGCACAGATTACCTTCCGACCGTAAAAATGATCCAAATGTAGCTAATTTGGTGTGAAGTAGTTAGGGACATCCAAGAGACATGAGATGTCCCATGCAAAAACAAGATATGTCTTTTCTTCTATAATTATATCAACCTGATATTAAAAAGGAAAAATTGGTATTTGAATTATGGTGCTTATGTTTCCATTAAAGTGAATTTTTAAGTTCAACAAGTTATAAGCATCTTCAAGTAATGGGGACATCTGAGGCTAATTTATTGGTTAGGCACCTCAGCTTTACTACAGGGAATTGGTGCCTCAAACTCAATCACACTAAACCCCACCCAAAGCCCATCCTAATTTCTGGTTCAGTAACCTCAATTTTAAAATTATCATCCTTGTTAAGATGCATGAGATCCATGGTGACTCTGAAGTTTTGATTCAAAACAGACCTATGTATAGAAGACAGAGGATAATAGTGCAAAGGTGTAATTCTTACTTGAGGTCTGTGACCAATGGAGCTGTGCAGGGACCTGCTCTAGGACCTCTACTGTTTGTGATATATATATATATATATATAAATCACTTGGTTATAAATGTAGATGAGTTAATTAGTAACATTGCAGATGACACACAAATTAGTGGAGTTGCGGACAGTGGGGATGGCTGTCAAAGGATACAGCAGGATTTAGATCAGTTACAGATTTGGGCAGAGAAATGGCACTTGGTCTGAAATTCAAGCAAACATAAGGTGTGAAAAGTACACAGATAATGGTCAGACTCTTAATGGCATTGATGCATAGAGTGAAATGGTGTCCAAATTCAAGGCTCCCTGAAAGTGGCAACTCAAGAAGATAGAGTGGTAAAGAACACATAGGGTATGCTTACCTTCATCAGTTGAGGCATTGAATATAGGGGTCACAAGGTCATGTTGTGGTTTTATAAACCTTCAGTTAGGCCGCATTTGGAGTACAATTTATGGTTTGGGTTTCCCCATTGAAAGGAGACCTGATATAAACATATGAAATTATGAGAGGCATAGATAGGTAGACAATCAGAATCGTATTCCAAAAATAGAAATATCAAAGGCCAGAGGAATTTGAGGAAGGACATCCTAATTTGAGGAAGGACATCCTTGTGATTGAGGCAGTGCAGCGTAGGTTCACGAGATTGATCCCTGGGATGGCGGGACTGTCATATGAGGAAAGATTGAAAAGACTAGGTTTGTCTTCACTGGAGTTGAGGATGAGGTGGGATCTTATAGAAACATATAAAATTATAAAAGGACTGGACAAGCTAGATGCAGGAAAAATGTTCCCAATGTTGGGTGAGCCCAGAACCAGGGGCCGCCGTCTTAGAATAAGGGGGAGGCCATTTAAGACCGAGGTGAGAAAAAACTTTTTCACCCAGAGAGTTGCGAATTTATGAAATTCCCTGCCACAGAGGGCAGTGGAGGCCAAGTCACTGGATGGATTTAAGAGAGAGTTAGATAGAGCTCTCAGGGCTAGTGGAGTCAAGGGATATGGGGAGAAGGCAGGCACAGGTTATTGATAGGGGACAATCAGTCATGATCACAATGAATGGCGGTGCTGGCTCGAAGGGCCAAATGGCCTCTTCCTGCACCTATTTTCTATGTTAGAGGGCATGGCTTAAGATCAACTGGTGCACATATAAAGGAAATGTTTTGGGCAAGTTTGTTTTTTTAACACCGAGAGTGGTGGATGCCTGGAACACTTTGCCAGGGGTGGTGGTGAGCACAGATGCAGTAGTTACATTGAAGAGGCTTTTAGATAGACACGTGAATATGCAGGGAATATGCTTTTCATGCAGACAGAGAAGATTAGTTTAATTTGGCATCATGTTTGGCACGGAATTTGTGAGACTAAGGTCCTGGTCCTGTGCTGTACTGCACTGTTCTATGTTCCACATAACGTTGTCATAGAGATTGAAATCATCGCCCGCCCGCCTCTGCCCAGCATGGCCTCTGGTCGGCATGGCCTCCGAACAGCACGCCCTTTGATCAAGGCAACCTCCAGTCAGTGCAGCGGCAACCTCGAGATCCTGGGGAGGTGAGGAGGGAGCATGGAGTAATTGAGGAGAGGAGGGGGGGGGGGGAGGTGGAGGGTGGGGAGGGAGGAAGAGGGGAGGGAAAGTGGGGGAGGTGAGGAGCGAGAGCGGGGGGAGGGGGGGGATATAGAGGGAGAGGAGGGGCAGAGGGAGAGGAGAGGAGTTATGGAGGGAGGGAGGGAGTGACTGAGGGTAGAGGAAAGGGGTAGTTGAGGGAGGGATTGAGGAGGGAGGAAGGGGGGGGTAGGAAGAGTGGGGAGAGAAGGGGAGGAGGGGGGGAGAGGGAGGGGGGGGAGGAGGGGGGAGTGGGATAGAGGAGGAGAGGGGGGGAGGGGGGGTGAGGTAGGAGTGGGAAATAGAGGGAGGGGGGGTCTGTGTGGAGGTGAGGAGGGATAGTGGGGGATACAGGGAGGTGAGGTGTGGGGGAGGTGGGGGATGGAGGGATAAGAGGGGGGTAGGGAGGG
The DNA here is from genome assembly GCF_028641065.1 of Leucoraja erinaceus. NCBI lineage: Eukaryota > Metazoa > Chordata > Chondrichthyes > Rajiformes > Rajidae > Leucoraja > Leucoraja erinaceus. The sequence continues at coordinate 70,486,083 of NC_073378.1, forward strand.
GAGAGGAGTTATGGAGGGAGGGAGTGACTGAGGGTAGGGGAAAGGAGAGAGGGAGGTGAGGGAGGGATTGGGGAGGGGAGGAGGAGAGGGCAAAGAAGAGGGAGGGTGAAGAGGAGGTGGAGAGAGTGCTGTGGATGAGGGGAAATGGGCCGCGCCTGTGCAGTTGGGGGCTATGGGTGAGTGGTGTAATATTGCGTTAAGGGACTGGGTTGCGTTGGGAGACAAGGCCTCCCGTGTGACAGGAACCCAATGGGTCCCACTTAGGCTAGTTATTATGAAGTGCCTAAGAATGTTTTATCATAATAAATACAAATTACAAAGGCACAATTGTGTCATGATGATGTGCATATTATAAAACTCTACCCTTTCCCATTTCATCTACTGCTAAAACCATCCATATATTTGTTGTCCCCAGAAATAACTTTTCCAGTGTATTGAATGCTTATAGTTGCCTTCCTCTTGGTAAAGTTGAAGTCATCTAAAATCCTGCTGCCTGTAGTTTACTGATTCACCCATCATCCTGTTGCTTGCTGATTAATATTGACTTCTAGTGAAGCATGTTTTGATTTTAAATTTCTCACTCTTGTTTACAAATGCCTATTTGACATGATCCTCTCTATATCTCCACAATTATCTCTAATTCCTTAATCCTCTGTATTATTTATACTTCTTGAGTTCTGGTTTATTGAAGTTTATTTTACTTTATATAACTTTAACAATAGGTAGAAAGAGATAAATTATTCCCACAGGAGATTTGGCCAAATTGATGAATGTTTCTTCAGTTGTTCAGCCTTGAAACGCTCTCCCAAAAATTTCTGCCTCTCTGTCCCTCGTTCCTTGGTTAAAATGCAACTTTAAACTTACCCCACCGATCATGTTTTTGGGGGTTTAACCTGACATTTCCTGTAAATTAAGTGACAAATTTATTAAATTTAGTAAATTTAGTGATCAAACAAGTTCTGTGAACTGCTTTGGTTTTTGGCCAAGTCAGTGGTTCAATATAGTATTATTTTAAAGGTTATGGAATATACTGTGAACATTTGGCTTCATCAGGTGAATGCAACAATATATACAAATCCCAAATTGGACCATAGCTGGAGTGCAGCGAGTTGAACTGGGCATTACATCTTTGGAAACGTATCTACACTTTAGAATGAGATGCAAGGGCAAAAGCACACAAATTCAAAAAAATTGAGAAAATATGCATATTTACCAAAGCGTCTGTAAATTAATGATCTGCAAAGTTGGAGAAAACTCATTATCTCCAACCTTGGAGATATGGGTCAATCAGGGATTTCAAGATTGAATTGAATAGGCCCTTGAAGGAAAATCATGTTCATAACTCTGGGGAAGGAGCAGGGAAATGGGACTGACTGGTTGTTCTACAAAGGGGCTAGCATGGGTTCAAATGGTCAAATGGCCTCCTACTAACACAGAATAATTTTACGACTAAAAATAGACTTTGAAGAAAGTGTCGTAAATCTAGCAGAATTATACCTTGAATCCAAATACTAAATAACAGTTTTCAGGAACTAGTTTTTTTTCTCTGGAATTTTGAAGGCTAAGGATCATGAGTTTGAAATTTTCAGAAGAAGAAAATTAACTTTCACAGGTTGGGGACTCCAGGACTTGGAATCTAATTAAGAGAGTCAAGTTTATATGAATTAATTAGGAAACATTCAGACACACACCCAGGGGGGATGGGGGCCACTCAGCAGGGCCGGTTCAGAGCCGCTATAGCTCTGGGAATAAAGCTGTTTCTGAGTCTGGAGGTTCGGGCGTAGAAGGCCTTGTAACGTCTGCCGGAGGGAAGTAGTTCGAACAGTCCGTTACAAGGGTGTGAGGAGTCTTTATGGATGCTGACGGCACCGTGTGTGGTAGATGCCCTCCAAAGCTGGTAGCTGTGTCCCAATAATCCTCTGCGCTCTGTGGAGGACGCGCTGAAGAGCTCTCCTCTCCGCCTCCGTGCAGCTGAGATACCACACAGAGATGCCATACGTTAATATGCTCTCTGTGGTGCAGCAGTAGAACATTGTCAGCAGCTGTTGGGGCAGACCAGTCTTTTTTAATGCCGTCAGGAAGAACAGTCGTTGCTGTGCCATCTTGACCAGCGCAGCGGTGTTGGTGGACCATGTGAGGTCCTCTGAAATGCGAGTGCCCAGAAACTTAAAGCTGCACACTCTCTCCACATTTTCCTCGTAAATGGAGATTGGGGCGTATTCTCCAATATGGGACCTCCTGAAGTCAATAATCAGCTCCTTGGTCTTGGAGGTGTTTAGTGACAAGTTACGTGTGCACCAGTCTGCCAGGTTATGCACCTCCACTCTGTATTTTGTTTCATCACCGTTGGTGATCAGCCCAATCACTGTTGTGCCATCTGCAAACTTCACAATGGTGCTGGTGTCGAATGCAGGAACACAGTCGTGAGTGAAGAGGGAGTAGAGCATGGGGCTTAGTACACAGCCCTGTGGTGTGCCAGTGCTCAGGGTGATAGTGGAGGACAGGTGCGGGCCCAGTCTCACTGCCTGCGGTCGCTCTGTCAGAAAGTTCAGGATCCAATCGCATATCGGAAGCACTATGGAGTGTATGAAAACATACATCCTCTTTTTATGCCATTTATACAATAAAATTGTCTATTTTGTCAATCATTATCTCAGAATCCCAGTGTATTAACGGTTTACTGGGATATTAAGGGTGGCACAGTAGTGCAGCTGGTATAGCTGCAGCCTCACAGTGCCAGAGACCTGACTTCAGAGTGAAGTTTGACCAGATTCAAGAGTGCTTATTGTCACATGAACCAAAATGGAACAATGACATCCTTACTTGCAGCAGCACAACAGGTTTGTAAACACGGCGCTTAATAGGCAGTACAATAAATAAACAATATAGGGTTCAATAAATAATAAAATTGTGCAAAACAAAACAAAATCCCAAGTCCCTGGTGCAACCAAGGCAGTTTGTAGTTTAGTTAGAGTTCACAGTTTTCAATAGCCTGATGGTTGTTGTGAAGAAGCTATTTTTAAACCTAAATGTTACAGTTTTCAGAACCCTATACCTTCTTCCTGATGAACCTAGTGAAATTAGAGCATTGCCAGTGTGGTGTAACACTTGTTGATCTTAGCTGCCTTTTTGAGGCAGTGCCTCCTATAGTTTCTTTTCATCATGGGAGGCCAATACCATTATGGCAGTGTTCACCACTCTTTCTAATGTCTTTTATTCATAGGTGTTCAAGTTGCCAAACAGACCGCAATACAACAAGTCAATATGTTTTCCATCGTACACATGTGAGAGAGTTCCTTAAAGAGAGTATTTGTAAAGCTACAAAATCCCTACAATCTTCTAAGGAAGTGGAGGTTTGATGGGTTTTCTTTATGATTGCATCAATGTGCTAGGTCCATGACAGATCTTCAGAGATGTGCACGCCCAGGAACTTGAAGTTGTTGACCCATTGCACAACTAATGGCCCTGACTCACGGTGCGAGTCCACCCACGAGTGACCCCGAATGAAAGAAAAAATCAGACTCGTGTTTATGTTCAAGAGTTTAACCGAGTTCCCACGGGTATGTCTAAGTTTGCCGTTTACTTCTTATTTCTGCGATGTTCCAAGTTCGTCTCCCGAGTTACCAAGTTCCTCTCCCGAGTTAGTCTTGAGCCAACAACGTCTACCGACGTGTGGAAAAATCATCACATGGTAAAAGTGATGTCATCCAGTTTTTTTCACTATCAAAAAGACCTAGCCTGAAGAACGATCTCGACCCGAAACATCACCTATTTCTTTTCTCCAGAGATGCTGCCTGACCAGCTGAATTAGTCCATCATGTTGTGTCTCTCTTTGGTTTAAACTGGTACCTGCAATTCCTTCCTTCAAACTTTTAGAGCAGTTTGTTTCAAGAAACAATCCTTCCAAAATTGCATTCAAAAGTCCATTTGAACTGCATTTATTCAAGGTCTGGCATCAATCATAGGCTGTTTTTTTTTTTTGTCGGGAGGAACTGCAGATGCTGGTTTACACCGAAGATAGACACAAAAAGCTGGAGTAACTGAGCGGGACATGCAGCATTTCTGGAGAGAAGGAATGGGTGACGTTACTGGTCGAGTCCCTTCTTCAGACTGAAAAAAAACGTTTCGACCCTTCTCTCCAGAGATGCTGCCGGCTTGGCTGAGTTACTCCAGCTTTTTGTGTCTAGTAAGATTGTTTTATTCCCTTAATTTATCTCTCAACAGAACGTTGGCAAACTTCTAACAAAATGATTAGGTAAATTGAACATTAACGTTATTTTTCCCTGGACAGCAAGGTCCGTAGACCAGAGGGATAGCAGTGTGTGTCTCTCTACTCACCCAGTATGTCCACCAGAACAGCCGTCCCACCGTCGTGACTTAAACTGTATAAAAAAGCAGCGGCTCAAAACATTGCTGATTGGGCAGATCTGCCCAGAAACCACCCCTTTCACACTCACCCCAGCCCTGGGAAACAAAGTTTTCAGAGCCCTAAAGTCACACCAGCCCGCCCGCAACCTCTGAATGAAAGACAAAGCTCAAACTCTGCACCGAGGTCAGGATCGAACCCGGGTCTCTATAGCTGCCGGGATGATAAAAAATTATCAATTAAAAGAATTGAAAGCAAAAGCTACTGATGATCATTTTTTATCAGTTAATAAACAGCAAAAGCAACTTGAGAACGTTTAATTGATAAAAGATTTCCTGTCTGAATTGGTTTAAATCTGGTATTTTTACCCATCTTTGGTATTTGCATAATGAGGTGTGGAAGGGACAGCTCTGACCTTTAGTCGTTCTTGTTATGCACTCAACATGCAGGACTATTTGGTTATTTTTTAATCTTTATCCTGAGATAGGAGAAATAAACAAAATATCGCTACTGACATGCTCTAAGTCGTCATCTATCCATGCAGAAATGTCCACGCGGTTAATATAATTGTTAGCGGCAGTTTTTAAAATCCTTCTTCCCCATTTCGTCACAATAAACATTTTAATTGTGCACTTTGTTATTCTTGTTACCCTGGATAAAAGATTTGTATCCCATAAATAAGAACCAATAATAGTGAGGTGCTTGCTTCAGATTCTTGTTCCTCTGATTCTCTCTCTGTTTCTCTCTCCTGTCCTCTCTCTCTCCCTTCTCCCCCTCCCTCGCTCCCCCTCCCCCCTCCCTCTCTCCCCATGGGCAAACACTACCAAAGTGTCGGCCCACACAGTCAGTACACCTATCATACACCTGTCTACCGTTCTAAGTCACCCCAACTCCCCCCATTCCCCCCAACTCCCATCCCTCCACACCCCCCCCCCCCCACCTTTCCCTCCAAACTCCAGTCCCGTCCCGACCCCCTGGGAAACTGAAGGGAGCGACAATCAACTGCCACGGATACAAGAGTCAAGAGTCAAGAGTCAAGAGTCAAGAGTCAATTTAATTGTCATTTGGACCCCTGGAGGTCCAAACGAAATGCCGTTTCTGCAGCCATACATTACACACAAATAGACCCCAGACACAACATAATTACATTTAACATAAACATCCATCACATAACTGTGATGGAAGGCCAAAAAAACTTATCTCTCCACTGCACTCTCCCCCCCCCGATGTCAAAGTCAAAGTCAAAGCCCCCGGCTGGCGATGGCGATTGTCCCGCGGCCATTGAAGCCACGCCGGGTGGTGCGAGGTCGCACACCGGGTCTTGGTGTTGGAGCCCCCGGTGTGTGCTCGCAAAGTCCCGCGGCCGTTCCAGCCGCACGGGGCAATGGTGTTAGGCCCCGCTCCAGGAGCTCTTCGACCCCGCAACACGGGCGGGAGAATTCGCCGTTGCAGGAGCCCCGAAAAGCAGTCTCCCTCCAGGGAGCCGCGCGGGGTCGTCCGAGCCGTCCGCAGACCCGCAGTAGCAGCCTCCGACTCAGCAGCAGCAGCGGCATCGGCAGCAGCAGCAGCAGCAGCGGCAGCGGCAGCGCTCCTCCACCGCTCCACCCGCTCCGATCTCGGCCAGCTCCACGACGGCAACGGTAAGTCGGCACCAGAGTCCCCGGCTTCTTCCCGTTGGAGGCCGCTCCTCGTTGCGGCCTCAACGACACCTGAGACCCGACGAGGAAAGGTCGGGTCTCCAGTGCAGGGAGAGATTCAAAAGTTTCCCCCCCCCTCCCACCCCACCCCCATCCCCCCACACACACACACCCCAACATAAAATAACAAAAACGCGGACAGGCTGCAGAGGCCGCTGCTGGCCAGAGCCGCGCCGCCTACCGGAACATGTAATGTCATACACAAGAAAGGGCAGATGCTGGTTGACAAAAAGTGACACACGGTGCTGGAGTAACACAAAGACGCAGCAGAATTTTGGAAATGTCATCCCATCACCCATCCCTTCTCTCCAGAGATGCTGCCTGTCCAGCTGAGATAAAGAGTGCCCATGGAAGACTCACGTCATTAAGGTAAATTCATGGGCTACTACGTTCTTACAACAAGTTTAAATGTTTCAAATTTTAACATCAAGAGTAAATTTGACTTGTGGAAAACTTTAAACATGTTTGACATTTTTCAAGAGTTAACAAGCCTCTCGGGTACCTGCCATTTTCGCCACGAGTCGCTAAGTCGTGCCCACGAGTTCCGACATTCCCGCTACGTTAATTGTACGTGATTACCACAAGTTTGTTTTAAGCTTGGGGTCACTCGTGGGTCGACTCACTCGCACTGTGAGACAGGGGGAACTCATCCACGAAGACAGATTTGTGGACTCTTGGCCACTCTTCTAAAATCAAAATCTGTTCTTTGGTTTTGCTGACAATGAGAGCAAGTTTGTTGTTCCGGCACATTCACTGAAATAATCTATCTCCCTCCTATATGCTGTCTCATAATTTTATGTAACTCGTCCAAAATAGTGGTGGCGCCCCAGCAAGTATAAAGATTGAGTTGCACAGCCAAGAGTATAGGCTGAGTTAAGCAGGGGGCTGAGCACACAACCCTGAGGTGTCATAGAAATATAGAACCATAGAAAATAAGTGCAGGAGTAGGCCATTTGGCCATTCAATATGATCATGGCAGATCGTCCGACTCAGTATCCTGTACCTGCCTTCTCTCCATACCCCCTGATCCCTTATCCACAAGGGCCTCATCTAACTCCCTCTTAAGTATAGCCAATGAACTGGCCTCAACTACCTTCTGTGGCAGAGAGTTCCAGAGATTCACCACTCTCTGTGCGAAAAATGTTTTCCTCATCTCGGTCCTAAAGGATTTCCCCTTTATCCTTAAACTGTGACCCCTTGTCCTGGACTTCCCCAACATCGGGAACAATCTTCCTGCATCTAGCCTGTCCAACCCCTTAAGAATTTTGTAAGTTTCTATAAGATCCCCCCTCAACCTTCTAAATTCTTAGCGTGTACAAGCCGATCTATTGAGTCTTTCTTCATATGAAAGTCCTGACATCCCAGGAATCAGTCTGGTGAAACTTCTCTGTACTCCCTCTATGGCAAGAATGTCTTTCCTCAGATTTGGAGACCGAAATCGTACGCAATACTCCAGGTGTGGTCTCACCAAGACCCTGTACAACTGCAGTAGAACCTCCCTGCTCCTATACTCAAATCCTTTTGCTATGTGTCCCAGTGCTGTTGGTCATCGAGGAGGAAGTCAAGTCTGTTTTATTGTCATATGGCCCGGATAGGACAATGAAATTCTTACTTGCTGCAGCACGACAGAATATGTGAATATGTAAACATAGTATATAAGGGGGAAGAGGAAAAATAAGAAAATGTTCAATAAATAACAAATATAGTGCAATAATAATATAGTATTTTGCAGTTCAGAGCTCAGAGCTTATTCATTGTTGGGGTTGAGAGCCTGATGGCTGTAGGGAAAAAGCTGTTCCTGAACCTGGACGTTACAATTTTCAGGCTCCTGTACCTTCTTCCTGATTGCAATGGTGAAATGAGTATATGGCCAGGATGGTGTGGTTCTTTGATGAATTTGGCTGCCTTTTTGAGGCATCGACTACGATAGGTACCTTCGACGGTGGGGAGGTCAAAGCCGGTGATGGACTGGGCAGTTGTCACAACTTTTTGTAGTCTTTTTCGCTCCTGGATGTTTAAGTTGCCAAGCCAGGCCACAATGCAACCAGTAAGAATGCTCTCTCTATCGTGCACCTGTAGAAGTTTAGTAGAATCTTCTTCGACATGCCGAATCTCCGTAATCTTCTCAGGAAGTAGAGTCACTGATGTGCCTTCGTTATAATTGCATCGTTGTGCAGACGTCAGTGTCACTGGTCAATAGTCATTGAGGGACGTCACCTTACGCTTCTTGGGCACTGGTATTGTTGATGCCCTCTTAAAGCAGACGGGAAACTCAGACCTCAGGTTGAAAATGACCGCAAAAACTTTCACCAGTTGGTCTGCATAGGTCTTGACAACTCGACCGGGTATATCATCAGGTCCAGGCGCTTTCCGAGGGTTCACCCACCTGAAGGTTCTTCTGACGTTGATGTTATTGTAATACCGTCAGGGCGAATGGGGGCTCGGGAAGGAAACAGTGTTCTCCTTATCGAACCATGTGCAGAACGCATTGAGCTCGTCAGAGAGTGATACTTCGCTGTCGTTTGAGCTGTCACCTGATTTCGCTTTGTAGGAGGTGATGACATTCAAGCCATGCCTCAGTTGTCGAACATCCGTCTCATCCTCCAGCTCCAGTCCCTTTTGGCCAAGGTCATATCTGGACTTCTTATAGACCTTTGCATCACCAGACCTCAATGCCCGGGATCTGGTCTTCAGAAGAATGCGGAGCTCATGTTTCATTCAAGGCTTCAGGTTAGGAAACACTCGGAAGGTTTTTGTTGGAACGCAGTCCTCCGCACATTTCCTTATGAAGTCTGTATCCACTGTGGCATATTCATTAATGTCCATTGCCAAGTCCTTGAACATTGCCCAGTCTACAGATTCCAGGCAGTCCTGGAGTTGTTCCTCTGCCTCCCCCGACCAGCTCTGTACAGTCCTCAACTCTGGGGGTGCTTTCTTCAGTTGTTGCCTGTATGCAGGAAGAAGCAGCGCCACTGAATGGTCAGATTTTACGAAGTGAGGGCGAGGGATAGAGCGATAGGCATCTTTGATAGTCGTGTAGCAGTGGTACCGAGATGAGAAATACATTTTTCACACAAAGAGTGGTGAATCTCTAGAACTCTCTGCCAAAGAAGGTACTTGGGGCCAGTTCATTGGCTATATATAAGAGGGAATTAGATGTGGCCCTTGTGGATAAAGGGATCAGGGGGTATGGAGAGAAGGCAGATACAGGATACCGAGTTGGATGATCAGCCATGATCATATTGAATGGTGGTGCAGGCTCGAAAGGCCAAATGGCCTACTCCTGCACCTATTTTCTATGTTTCTATGTCAAGGGTGTAAGATCTATGTCTCCAGGAGACATGTTGGTGGAAGTTAGGGAGCGATTTCTTCAGGTTGGCATTGTTGAAGTCCTCGGCTATGGTGAAACACCTCAGGCTAAGTTGTCTGGTGCTTGTTGACCACGGCTGCAGCTCCTCCAGTGTCAGACGGACGTCTGCCTGGGGTGGGATGTAGACTGCGGTCAGGATGATGGAGGTGAATTCCCTCGGTAGGTAGAAGGGCGGCACTGCACCGCCAGGTGTTCCTGGTGCAGAGAGCAGGAATTAGACAGAACAGCCATGTCTAAACACCATGAAGAGTTGACCATGAGGCAGACGCCCCATCCTCTCCCTTTCCCAGATGCCTGCGTATGTTCCATACGGTGGATGGAGATACCTTCATGCTGGATCACTGAGTCTGGGAGCTGGGGGTGAGCCATGCCTCTGTGAAACAGAACCCAGAGCATTCCCTCAGCTTCCATACTGAAGTGGTGTTACGAATTGTGTTATGTGGCTGAGTAAGTCAAGGATGCCGTTGCAAAGGGATGCGCAGAAACCCTGTTCCCTGAGTTTGGTAACAGGTTTAGAGGGGCTGATTGTGCTGATCGCCAAGCAGTAGTTTAGCTGAAGAAGGACCACAACCTGAAATGTTACCCATTCCTTCTCTCCAGAGATGCTGCCTGTCCCACTGAGTCACTGCAGCTTTTTGTCTATCAGTGGTTTATAAAAAGCAACCTGACGTATGTGTTGTTATTGTCCAAGTGGTCCAATCCAGAATGGAGAGCCAGTAAGATTACATCCTCCATTCATTATTGTGGTGGCAATCAAATTGAAGTGGGTCCAGGTTCTTGAGAAGGTGAGAGTTGATGCGCTTCATAACCAACCTCTCAAATCATTTCATCAAGAGGGATGTTAGTGCCACCGGTCAGTAGTCATTGTTGCATGTTACCTTATTCTTCTTGGGCACCAATATTATCAATACCCTTTTAAAGCATGTGGGAACCTCAGATGTCAGGAATGAGAGATTGAAGAACTTCAGTCAGTTGGTCTGTAAAAGTGATGAGAACGGGACCCGGTATACCATCAGGTCCAGACGCCTTTCAAGGATTAACCTTCCTGAAGATCGTCTGAGTGACTGAGATTGTAATACAATCTGAGGCTATAAGGTCCCAAGAAACCACACAAGTTTCCTCCCTATTGACACATACATGAAATGCATTGAGCTTATCTGGCAGTGATGTTTTGTTGTCGCTTGAGCTGCCACACTATTTTGCCTTGCAGGAAGTGAAGCAGTGCAAGTCCTGTCAGCAGGTGTCTGGGTGGGGTTTTGCACATTCTCCCTGTGACCACGTGAGTTTCCTCCGGGTGCTCCAGTTTCCTCCCAAAGATGTGTGATTTGTGGCTTAATTGGCCTCTGTAAATTGCCCCCTTATGCACAGCGGGTAAATGAGAAAGTGGGATTAAATAGAACTAGCGTGAACATGTCAGCTTGGACTCGGTGGGCCGAATGATCTTTCTCCATGCTGTATCTCTGAACTAAAGTAAACCTCTACACCAAACTTAAGTAGGCTTGCCATGAAATCACATATTCACGATCTTCGTGAATAGCAGTCAGATGGATAAATATTCCATTCCCATTTCTGTGTTCCTGCCTTTTCAGGTCAGGAGAACTAATCTCAAACCACAGCCAAGATTCAATTTTCAGATGGGGATATTCAGACTTGTTGTTACCAAAAGGATTTCTATCTCTGATGTTGACTGAACAAGTTAAGTCTTGGCAGTTCTGCTTGAAGATCGGATTGAGCATCGGTTTACGTTAAACCATCTCATATCAAATCATAATTTATTTATGTCTCGTTTTAAATGATCTGCCCTCCAGTAAGATTCATTACTTATTATCCAACGGGTGTTTGGGAAAAAGATAATAAATATTTCAATCAGCCCAAGAGGCAAGAGAAAAGCCTTCCACTTTTACACATTTAAATTGATGGCTATAATTTTAAATTGATATTAAACAGCCACTTCTAGCCCTTTAGGGTACGCATGATATAAAAGAAAAGATCATCAACAATAGCACTGTGTCGGGATTTAGATTGTTCTGTACAAAGCTGCATATACCTTTGTTAAATAATACTATTTGAACTAATAATGGGATAAATTTGGCTTTGTTCTATTTGGCCACTATTTATTGCTTGCGCTACGTTGATGATTTTGTGATACAAGCATTGCTTGTGATACATTTATGATTTTTAATTTACCTTTAACTCATATCTGGAACAATCACATATTCATAAAGATGTGCATGAATGAGATCATTTTTTGGAACCAACTACCTGAGAAACAGAACTGCTCATTCATAATTTTGACAATGGGTTCTGGCTACTGATTATTACAATATTTTCCATGAAACAATGACTCTAACCACATTGTTGTGCTTTGGTGTTGCAATTTCAAACTGTGTATTTCATCACGAGTTGCTTCTGCCATTAATTATGACAAACTTACTCAAGTTATGAAAATAATGCAATAATGACCTGATACACTGGGATGCTGCGATTACGATCAACAAAATAGACAATATAATTACATGAATGGCACAAAATGTAGCTATGTATAAGAACTGGTGGCATGGTGTAACTCATGGTGGCACAGCGTAAAGTTGCTGCCTTACAGCGTCAGAGACCCGGGTTTGATCCTGAATACGGGTGCTATCTGTACAGAGTTTGTATTTTCTCTCCATGACCTGCGTGTTTTTTTCTGAGATCTTCGATTTTCCTGAATACTCCAAAGACGTACAGGTTTGTAGGTTAATTGGCTTGGTATAAATGTAAATTGTCCCTGGTGTGTGTAGGATAGTGTTAATGTGCAGGGATTGCTAGTCGGTACAGACTTGGTGGGCCAAAGAGCCTGTTTCCGCGCTGTATCTTTAAACTAAATTAAACTAATCTGCAAATGCTGGTTAACATACAAGAGGACACAGAGTGCTGGAGTAACTCAAAGGGTCAGACAGCATCATGGGAAACATGCTTACTTCAGTCTGAAGAAGCATATCAACCCTAAACTTCACCTATCCATGGATGTAGATACTCTCTATGATGCTCGTGCTGATAACATCAAGCATACACGTCTAGTCCTTGGGTATTGCTGGTTACATTTCAATCTTGAAGCCATTCAAGATGATAGTGATTTTTTCTGTGCATTTGTTTTACAAGCCTCCTGATTTTAATTTTCATTGAATTATGTGGAATTAAAATTCAGGAAATATGCAAATCAGGTCACCAACCTCCCATCAATTCATTAATACCATCACACTCATAAAAAAATGTATCCACTTGCTGTTAATACAGCTGGTTCAAAAATTTACTTACATTTTCAGCCACAGGCCCCAAAATAAGACCATCATTTTCACCTGAAGATATTGGTCCTCAAAAAGTCTGTGTGAGAAAGTGTTGGTCTATGAAAGTCTTTCTTTCTTTTTTTTTCTCTGTTAGTGATTTATGCTACTGTGTGAATCATTAAAAGCATAAGAAAAAAAAATCTACAGTCAGTGGAAGTTAAATTATTTGTGGTAATACCGTGACTCTAATATGCATAAGGAATAATGGTCATGATTCACGATTTAATAAAAAATGTATGGGCCACTTTTTTCTGTAATTTCTATATAGGCCAATTGAGAATGTGGAAGCTTTAATTTCACGCTACAGTTAGGTGCTGTAAGTGAGAATCATGAATTTGTCAAGGGTCAGGACGCAAGGTTCATCACTAAATTTTATGGTAGTTTTTCAGGATGTTGCATATAGTCAAGGTTTTTGGAGTACAGCTCAGTTCAGAAACTACAAAAGGCCATTTCATTTTCTAGTTAAGGAAGATTTTTATTTGCTTTGGACTAGCAGCATACATGAGTTTGCAAATCAGATTTTCAAACCATGCAATTAAAACATTTTATGAGAGGAACAACCTATATTGAGCTGGACAAATATGTAATCGGAATAAATGGTTGAATACTTTTAAGAGGAATTGTCTGGAAATAAAGTGGCTGTCAGTTAAACATTAAATTTAGTTGAAAATGCTGACAATCTGAAATAAAGACAGGAGATACTCAACAATTGAAGCAACATGTGTAAAGAGAATTAATATTTGAAATGTATTACAAATTTTGCACAGCATTTTCTTGCTTTTGAATTGTGAAACACTGGTCTTTAAAGAACTACCTTTCATTTACATATTTCAAATGAATCTGATTTAAATTACTGTATTATAAACTGTAGCAATTTTCTATAGTGACTCATGTCAGAGAGACTAAGTGAGTTATGTCACCCCTCTTGCTATTTCTATGCTTAAAATAAATCTTCCCTTCTAATAATAAATCTTCCCAGAATATCGGTAGGCGGCGCGACTCTCAGCAGCGGCCTCTGCAGCCCGTCTGCGTTTTTATTATTTTTTGTCTATGTTTCTATGTAGTTTTTTGTTATTTTTTGTTGGGGTGTGTGTGTGTGGGGGGGTGGGGGGGGGGTGGGAGGGAAGGGGGTAACTTTTAAATCTCTCCCTGCATGGGAGACCCGACCTTTTCTTGTCGGGGACTCTGGTGCCGACTACTCAGCTCACCGTCGTGGAGCTGGCCGAGTCCAGAGCGGGTGGAGCGGTGGTGGAGCGCTGCTGCTGCTGCGGCCCGACCTCCGGAGATTCGGAGGCTGCAACTGCGGGTCTGGCGGACGGCGGCACCGGGAGCCCGCGGGTCCCTGGAGGGAGACCGCTTTTCAGGGCTCTCGCAACGGCGACTTCTCCCGCCCGAGTTGCGGGGTCGAAGAGCTCCTGGAGCGGGGCCTGACATCACCGCCCTGCGCGACTTGGAATGGCCGCGGGACTCTGCGAGCGCCCGCCGGGGGCTCTAACACCAAGACCCGGTGTGCGACCTCGCACCACCCGGCGTGGCTTTAATGGCCGCGGGACAATCGCCATTGCCAGCCGGGGGCTTTGACTTTGACTCTGACATCGGGGGGGGGGGGGGAGAGTGCAGTGGAGAGATACGATAAGTTTTTTGGCCTTCCATCACAGCGATGTGATGGATGTTTATGTAAATTATGTTGTGTCTTGGGTCTATTTGTTTGTAATGTATGGCTGCAGAAACGGCATTTCGTTTGGACCTCAAGGGGTCCAAATGACAATTAAATTGAATTGAATCTTGAATCTAATGCTCTCATGCAGAAAAGACCTTATCCCTGATTGTTTAAATATCACATACATGTTGAAAACAATTCAAGTAAAACACCTGGACACCAATTTTATGGAAAGGGGGATAATAATGAAATGTGCAGATGACCTTGAAATAGCATGTGCACAAAAATCTAGTGATCCCTGTTCAGACATCAGTTGCTTTTACAATGCTGGTTGTGGTTGAAATGGGTTGAAAGGGATTTGTGATGTTCAGCAACAGCAAACATCAATATTATATATTTTTTAAAGTGCTTAGACAGTGAGTCAAAGCTTAAAGTACGATTTTTAGTTAATATTTTAACCATTTTCCAGAGCACAAAAAAAATGTTTGGAACATTTGCATAAGATTAAGATAGAATCCAAAATATAATGAAAAAAAACCCGAAAAGCAAATACATATATAACTTTAAAATACCCTGCTCATAAACTCATCCCGGTCAATGTTTGCGTTGTGTGGTTATATATTGCCACTGAAATTCAGTTCCATTAAATTTAACTTTGATTAACTTTGGAAGCAGAATGCCATGTGCTGCTGCATCCAGATTGCTTGTTTAATGCTACTGACCAGCCAAGGTTTCTAAGGATTTATACTTGGAATTGTTTATATAAAGCAAATAAAACCCACCAGGTAAAATTGCTTTCTTAGGACCAAAATGTGTGCTGAGAAGTCATTTTGGCTGAGTATATCTCCATAAGCTCAAGTAGACTTCATTGCATGGGATTTTGAACTTTAATTAATAGTTACAAATGCCCAAATTTGTCATTAGATAGCTGTGCCTTAGTGTACATCACAGAAGGCTTGCAAATCCACTAGATCTGGTTATGGCTGAATTATTGACAACAACTGGGGATTATGTGTTAAATCATACATCCACTTATATCCCAAAACTTCTGGCAGCTACATTACAGAGAGCACTACTGTTTTTGCTGTAATTACAATAACAGCTGGGTCATCGGAGGTTACATTTCCTTTGTTATCTGTGTTGTATCACAAGATGTTGCAGTTGACAAATTCTATTTCCATAATGCCCACAAGCATTCTTTTCCCATAAGGCTGATTCTTTGTCGCTGAATATACAGTAATAAAGTATAATTACACAATCCTTCAATATTCCTTGATTAACAACACCATTATTTGCCAATCTTCTCTTCAAATTACAAGCTGAGCTAATGGCTAGTAATGAATTCCTATAAGTCTGCTGGCACTGCATTAGGGTTAGCTGAAGGAATAGCTCACAGAATATCAGCGGCAACATCCCCTTAATTATTTTTCAGTACTTTTTTTCTGGTCATCTAACTGCTTGCACCTCCCCAAGTTTTACTGTAGTATACCAATGGTGGGTGCAGAGCACCAAATTGATGATGTGATGCACACATAGAAATTCAGAACAAGAGTAAACCACGCATCCACTCAGGAATTATCCATGGCCAGTGAGGCCATGGGTCATCTAGCTCTTATCCTTGATTATGTTGGTTGCTCCCCCGAAGCAGCATTGAATAAAGACAGAGTTGATGGGGAGGATCTGGGTTGGGGGTGGTGGCTGGTCAGTGTGATGTACTGGCTGGGCTGTGCCGACAACTCTCTGCAATCTTACAGACCAGTTGTCAAACTAAGTGGTGATGCATCCCAATGCAATGTTTTCTACGGTATCATACGTTAAAAACTGATGAGGCCCTGGCATTGATGCCTGTGTCACACCACTCTGCATCTTGCCAACCATAAAAATACCCAGTTTTACTTATTCTCTGTTTCCTGTTTGTCAGACAATATTCTATACATGCCAATATACTACCTCTTATACCATAAACCTTTATTTCATGCAATCTTTGGTTTGGCGCCTAATCAAATGCCTTCTGGAAATCAAACCATAGTTCATCCATCAATTCCATTTAATTCACAGCGCATATTGCTTCTTCAAAGAACTGCATTAGATTGTTCAAACATGATTTTCTATTCACAAAACCATGTTGACTTTGTCTGATTATCTTGAATGTTTTAAAATGTCTGCATTAATGTTATTAATAATAGCATCCAACATTTTCCCTGTGGCAGTTGTTAAGCTGACTGACCTGTTGATTCTGGATTTCTGTCCTCCACCCTTTTTGCAAACCATCTATTTCTTTCATTCTGATTGAATCTTATCAAGTCTAGGGAATTTTTGAAAAAGAAAACCTACACAACAATTGGCTTACTAGGCTCTTCTTTTAAGACGTGTGGATGAAGTCCATCAGGATCTAGAGGTCAGTCCATAGCTCCAGCAATTTAAGCAGCTCTGCTCCTCTGTTGATTGTAATTTTTCCAAGTCCCCCTTTCCCTTTCAATTAACAATTTGCAGTTGGTCTGGGGGTGTGGACTGGGGGGAAATACCCATTTAATTCATCTAGCATTTCATTGTTTTACCATTATAATTTCCATGACTTCCATTCTACAGATCAGCAGACACTGTGTTAAGGGGTGTGATTAACTAACTCCCAGTGCAATGTTTCCCTGCCCCATCTGACATGTTGCAGAGCCTGCAGCTCAGCCTCCATCTCAACACCTCTGTGCTGGTGCTGCAGGAGCTTCAAACACTCACTATGCACTATGCTGAGGCTCTATAAGGCGCTGGTCAGGCTGCATTTGGAACATTATGATCAATTTTGAGCACTATATCTGAGGAACGATGTGCTGGCTCTGGAGGGTCCAGATGAGGTTTACAAGAATGATCCCAGGAATGAGTAGGTTAACATATGATGAGCGTTTGATGGCACTCAGCCTGTACTCGCTGGAGTTTAGAAGATGGAGCGGGGACCTCATTGAAATGTGAAAGGCTTGGAAAGAGTGGATGTGGAGAGGATGATTCCACTAGTGAGAGAGTCTAGGACTAGGGGTCATAACCTCAGAATTAGATGTTCTATTAGGAAGGAGATTAGGAGGAATTTATTTAGTCAGATGATGGTGAATCTGCCATAGAAGGCTGTGGTGGCCGTCAGTGGATATATTTAAGGCAGAGAAAGATAGATTCTTGATTAGTACAGGTGTCAGAGGTTATGGGGAGAAGGCAGGAGAATGAGGTTCGGAGGGAGAGATAGATCAGCCGAGTAGACGATGGACCGAATGGCCTAATTCAGTTCCTATCACTTATGTTCTTATGATCCTGCCCTGGACCATAGTGCTGCACAGAAGCTTCCACGGGACCCATCACTTTTCCCATCACTTGTCCATCACTTGTTTCATCACTTGCCTAATCCCTTGATCACAGCATCCATCAGCCATCCTTAATGTATATTACTAACTTAATTATATTACAAAGCTGGTTATTTTACCCTTCCATGTATGTAATCCCTTACTATCATGAATATTCTGTATTTACCCTGAGAGACAGAATAAAGTTTAAGTGCCTAACAGATGCTCCCCAAAACGACAGATTCCCTTCCCGACTCCGAGCACTCACTCAATAGTCACACTAACTAGGTATGTTACAATACTTGCCTTCAGCGGCGCTGCAATTCTGCCATTGGCCGTGTGCGCGATATTGGGCGCCTTGGGGGGGGGGGGGGGGGGGGCGGGGTTAAAACGCGTTTTTTTTAAATCGCCCGACTAGTTCAGCGCAGGAGTAATTTTAAAATCAGCTTCTAAAGCCGACAACGGGGGTGGATTTCAGGTACGGGACAGGTAAAAGAAAGCTGGTTTTTAATGTATAAAAGTGGTCCTTAAGATGCCTTTAATTTACATTTTAAGTTGTGAAAGGTTGATTTAGTCCCCAAACGAACCGGCAGTATTTTTCCTGCCAATATGGGGGTATAAATTCACTGCAAACTGCAACGTTCCAAATGATCGTGTTCTTCAAAAACCCACTCGCAAGATGATTTAAATGGCCATTAATTTACAGGTATTATTAAGATTGTTTCAGAATGCTTCAAACTATAATACTGAAAATTTCTTTCAGTTCCCTTAATTTTTAAGAAAGTTATGGGCTTTTGACTTTCCTCGAACACAGCTTTTGTGTTAATGGAATGTCAATGGAAAAGCAATAGGGAACAAGATGCTAATTTCTGAGTATGTAAATGGCCATAACTTTTTTTAATACTGAAGATATGAAAGTGAATTAGGTGTTAAATTAAACTTCCTTTCATGCTTTATCTGATGGGATAAATTACAGACTAGATTTTTAAAATCTCCGAATTTTGTAACATAGCTACACTAACCATAAACTCCTCACGTCCTGTTTTTTTTGTGCTCTTGTATAAACTCTTGTGGCCTATGTCCACGACCTGTTTTTAAACTCAAGTTAAACTCTAGTCCCTGTTCCCAAATTGTTTTAAACTAAAAGTCTCTCATCCGCCACTGCTTTTACACTGATGGTCCAAACGTCTGAAACTAATGGGTAAAATGAATGGGTTGGAAATTAGGCAATTCAATATTACTCTACATTCATGACTTCACTGTGTATGTGATTAGGTTTTCAGCCACTTGCCTTTGCAGCATATTTTTCTCTTTCAACAGAACCTATTCACGGATGTAGTTTGGAGCAATATTTCTGCCTTGATCTATTGCTTTGATTCTGTAGAAGATAGGTAAAATCAGATTCTAGTTTTATTCCTTTAGGTTTTCAGCCAACATTATTATGATGGTGTTCAAGAAGGAACTGCAGATGCTGGAAAATCGAAGGTATACAAAAAAGCTGGAGATACTCAGTGGTTGCAGCAGCATCTATGGAGCGAAGGAAATAGACAACGTTTCGGGCCAAAACTCTTCTTCAGAACCGTCAGTCTGAAGAAGGGTTTCGGCCTGAAACGTTGCTTATTATGATGGTTATGGAACGCAAAACAACGTTCCTTCCATTGACTCCATCCACACCATGCTGCCTCGGCAAGGCCATCAGCATAATCAAAGACCAGTCTCACCCTAATCACTCCCTCTTCTCCCCTTTCACATCAGGCAAGAGGTACAGAGGTCTGAAAAAGCATACATCCAGATTCAGGGACAGTTTCTTCCTAGCTGTTATCAGGCAACTGAACCATCCTCTCGTCAGTTAGAGTGTGGTCATAACTTCCCATCTATCATATTGGAGACCTTCAAACTATCTTTATTCAGACATCACCAGACTTTATCTTGCACTAAACATTATCTATATTACTAAAAGTCTGATCTTGACCACTTCCTGTTGTTCTGTATATTGATTTTAGAAAAAATGCTGCCACTTATGGCTGTGATTTTTGGTCATCTTACTCAGAATCCCCCTCCGCTGCGAAGGACAAGAGAATTTTTCCCATCTATGAAAAATGGAAAGTTATTAGTGTTTAAAAAATATTGAGATTCTCTCTCCTGAAGGCCATGCCCCTTCCAGAGGGACTATAAAAAGTGTTGAATGCCTCAGTCAGTCACTGCAAGATGGGGGAAGCAAATGTGACACGGCTCTCAGTCTGAGCTGTGAATAACACTGAACACACGTCCACTAAACTGTGAGTGTGGTTTTACTGAACAAAACCACAGCAAATGGTTGGTGGTGGTTATGGTTTGAAGGAAAGCACAGCAAATGGTTGGTGGCGGTTGAGGTTTGAACAAAAAGCACTGCAAATGGTTGGTGGTGGTTGAGGTTTGAACTAAAGCACAGCAAATGGTTGAAACTTGACAACTTCCTGTTTGCACTGTATATTTATTTTAGATAAAACGCTACCACTTATGGCTGTGATTTTTGGCCATCTTACTCAGTCCCCCTCCGCTCATCAGGTGCAGAGGATTCTTCCCATCAATGAAAAATAAGTGTTATAAGTGTTTAAAAAATGTTGAGAACCTCTCTCCTATCAATCACACTGGTGGGAGGGGGGAGGGATTATAAAACCCAGAAGTGTGGGTGTGGCTCAGTCATTGCAAGATGGGGGGGGGAGAGGTCACGTCTCTGTCTGAGCTGTGAATCAACTGAACACACTGAATGTCTACTGAACTGTGAGTGTGGTGTTTATGTGGGTGTTTTGTGGTTTTATGGTGGTTTCACCCTGCTTGAAATGGTATGAAACGTCATTTGAATTTGGTGGCCTTGCACCCTGCGTGAATTGGTATGAAACTGCATTTGAATTTGGTGGCCTTGCACCCTGCATGAAATGGTATGAAACTGCATTTGAATTTTGTTGCCTTGCACCCAGCTTGAAATAGTATGAAACTGCACTTGAATTTGGTGGCCTTGCATCCTGCTTGAAGTGGTACGAAACTGCACTTGAATTAGGTGGTCGCACCCTGCTTGAAGCAGTCGGAAACTGCACTTGAATTCAGTGGCCATGCACACTGCTTAAAATAGTATTAAACTGCACATGAATTTGAAGGCCTTGCACCCTGCTTGAAATGGAATGAAACTGCACTTGAATTTGGTGGCCATGCACACTGCTTGAAATGGTATGAAACTGCACTTGAATTTAGTTGGCTTGCACCCTGCTTGAAGTGGCATGAAACTGCACTTGAATTTGGTGGCCTTGCACCCTATGAAACTGCACTTGCATTTGGTGGCCTTGCACCCAGCTTGAAGTGGTAGGAAACTGCACTTGAATTTGGTGACCATGCACCTTGCTTGAAGTGGTATGAAATTGCACTTGAATTTGGTGGCCTTGCACCCTGCTTGAAGTGGTAGGAAAGTATTTGGTGGCCTTGCACCCGGCTTGAAATAGAATTTCAAGGAATAGCTGTGAGTGAGCTGCCACCCTAAGAATGCATTTGGCCCACAATGTCTATACTAGCCCTCTGGAAACCAGTCCCTTTAGCCCACAACATACTAGCACTCCATACTAGCCCCCCCCCCCCCCCCCCCCCATCCCATCCCCCCCCATCCCATCCCATCCCACTGGCCACCAATATTGGAATTGGTGGAGAGGTTGAAATATTGCATTGTGGGACCAGCCCTCCCATGTGAACATGGGTCCCACTAGTCTAGTACCTTATATATCTTGCATGCATACACTATGGATGGCTTGATTGTAATTATGTATTGTTTTTTCACTGACTGGATAGTATGCACCAAAAAGCTTTTCAGTGTACTTTGGTACGTGTGACAATAATGAACTAAAATAAACTATGGAAATCCATGCACTCACTCATCTCCATTTTGCATCATTAGCTCAATATCACTGCCAATCTGCCTTCCTGCCTGCCAACTTGGTGATAAAGGTCTTTCTCAACTGCCATCTTCAACGATTTGGTAATGAGCAATAAGAAGCAGAGAAGATATGTAGGAAGGAACTGCAGATGTTGGTTTACACCAAAGATAGGCACAGAATGCTGGAGTAACCTCAGTGGGGCAGGCAAGCATCTCTGGAATGGGACCCATTCCTTCTCTCCAGAGATGCTGCCTGTCCCACTGAGTTACTCCAGCATTTTGTGTATAGAAGCAGAATAGATACTGACAGACATCGGGACAGCAGAGTGGTCTTGCCAACTTGCCAAATAAAGGCAAAATGTTTCAGCTGTTGGCAATCTAAAGTTAAAACAAAGAATTCTCTGATAATTGACCAGGCAGCAGCTGTGGAGATAGAAAGAATGTTCATGTTTCTGGTCATTCACTTTTCATTAGTAGAATAAGGTTGAACTGAAATAAATTTTAATTGAGAGACGAAGAGCAGACAGACCAAAAGATGTTGATAAATCAAATTCCAGGGGGGGGGAAATGGCACAATTAGTTGCTGTGCCAGCTCAAAAAGAGAAATAAAGCCTAATGAATAATAAAAGGTATTCCTGTAGAAGGTGTAAATGGGTGGAAACAAATAAAACCTGAGATGCCAGAGGGGCAAAGGTACAAGGTTTGATTATCCGAAAATCGATGTTGAATTGAATTCAAATTCAATCTTGTCCAGAGGGTGTAAGGTGCCAAGTCAGAAATTGAAGTATCGTTCTTTCAGCATACATTGACTTTCACTGGATCACTAACTGGAGGGGGACCAACATTCTGGTCGGCAGGTTTGCTAGTGCTACATGGGTGGGTTTAAACTAAACCGCGGGGGGGAGGAGTTGACAAATTGGGAGTATAAGGATGGAGTTAAAGGGGAAGAGAGTACAGGAAAAGTTACGAAGGACACCCAAATTAATGGGACGGAAAGTTCAAGAAGGGATAAGAGTTATGTCAGGTGAAATAGGAACCAGTGTGAGAGGGGTGGTGAATACCGAATTAAAAGTGTTATATATGAATGCGCGAATTATAAGAAATAAAGTGGATGAGCTTGAGGCTCAGTTAGAAGTTGGTAGGTATGATGTTGTGGGAATTACTGAGACATGGCTGCAAGCGGATCAGAGCTGGGAACTGAATATTCAGGGGTATACGTCCAACCGAAAAGACAGACAGGTGGGCAGAGGGGGTGGGGTGGCTCAGTTGGTAAAGGATGAAATTCACTCCCCTGCGAGGAGTGACATACAATTAGAAGATGTAGAGACATTATGGATAGAACAGAAAATGTAAGGGTAAAAAGACGCCAATGGGAGTTACCTACAGGCCCCCAAACAGTATCCAGGTGATAGGGTGCAAGTTGCATAAGGAGTTAAAATTAACATATAACAAAGGTAATGCTACGGTGTTTATGGGAGATTTCAACATGCAGGTAGACTGGAAAAATCAGGTTGGTACTGGACTCCAAGAAAGGGAGTTTGTAGAGGGCCTCTGAGATGGATTCTTAGAGCAGCTAGTACTGGAGCCTACCAGGGAGAAGGCAATTCTGGATTTAGTGTTGTGTAATGAACTGGATTTGATAAGGGAACTCAATGTAAAGGAACCAATAGGAGGTAGTGACCATAACATGATAAGTTTTAATCTACAATTTGAGAAGGAGAAGGTAAAATTAGAAGTGTCAGTATTGGAATTGAACAAAGGGGACCATGTCGACAGGAAATGGACCCTAACAGGGATGACGGTGGAACAGCAATGGCATGTTTTTACTGGGAATTATCCAGAAGATGCAGGGTCAATTCATTCCAAAGAGGAATAAAGAGTCTAAGGGGAGTAAGAGGCAACCGGGGCTGACAAGGGAAGTCAAGGACAGTATAAAAATAAAAGAGAAGACATATAACATGGCAAAAATGAGCGGGAAACCAGAGGATTGGGCAACTTTTAAAGATCAACAGAAGATAACTAAAAAGGCAATACGGGGAGAAAAGATGAAGTATGAAGGTAAGCTATCCAAGAACATAAAGGAGGAGTGTAAAAAATTATTTACGTTACATAAGACAAATGTGGGTCCCTTGAAGACAGAAACAGGTAAATTTATTATGGGGAACAAGGAAATGGCACATGAGTTGAACAGGTACTTTGGTTCTGTCTTCACTAAGGAAGACACAATCTCCCAGATGTACTAGGGAACAGAGGACCTAGGGTGATAGAGGAACTGAAGGAAATTCTCATTAGTCAGGAAATGGTGTTGGGTAGACTAATGGGACTGAAGGCTGATAAATCCCCAGAACCTGATGTTCTGCATCCCAAGCAGATGCGTGTGGTCTGGGGAGGCAGAGCCTCATCTGTCATACTCCCAGTGAAAATAGCTATTAAGAAAAGTAAAGAAAAATAATAATAAAATAAAATAAATATAAAGGTTTTTCCACTGATCTGTGTTATAAATGTAATTTCTATATGAATCTGATCATTTTTTATAGTCAAAATCGCCAAATTTGCGCAGATACAGGGAGAGACTAGAGGTGAGGCAGCGACAAGCTGAGTCTCCCCTCTGATTCCGCAACCCCTCAGAAACTGGTTGGAGCATGCGCAATAAGCATGTGCTTGTTACTGTCTCTCTGTATGTCACCAATGTAATGTTTGTAAACCCCTTCATTACATGTCGCCTTCCATAGTCCAAATAGCTTATTTCAGGTATAAATATATTAAATTTAAGCTCGCTGGTATCGTCATAAAACTGCAATGAAAAAGCACCAGGGGAGGCAGCGATCACATCTGCCTCACTGAGGGGGCGTGTCTTGAGCCCAGTGGAGGGAGAGCGAGCGTCAATTACATAGGCTCAGCCCACGTCATTGATGCTACCTCACTCTCCCACCACGTTTGCTAGCTTAGGTAGGTTGATTCGTTGATTTGTAGCGGCCGACCCTGAGGCTCCGAGCCACTGAGAGCTCCCAATCGGGACTCGCGCATAAGTGGGCCCCGCGCTGGAGTAATGTACTCTTGGCTCAGGTAGATCTACCCCGGGTGGAGGGGGGAGAGAGGGGTGGAGAGAGAGTGGAGGGGAAAGTAAGGGGTAGATGGGGAGGGGGAATGGAGAAGGGGGAGAGGTGGGTCCTTCGCTCATGGTCCCGGGGCAACGCTCCCACCCCTCCAGTCGCCGTACTTCATGCACACAGCCTCCACCCATCTCTCTCCCCGGAGAGACGCGGTGATCAATACAGGGAGGGCCGAGCCACTGATATTAGCCAGTGCCTTCACAGCCATTGAGCTCACCACACATCACTGATCCCAGGGTATTCCAGGAGGTGGCTCTAGAAATTGTGGATGCATTGGTGATAATTTTTCAATATTTTATGGATTCTCGATCAGTTCCTGTGGATTGGAGGGTACCAAATTTTATCCCACTTTTTAAGAAAAGAGGGAGAGAGAAAGCAGGGAATTATAGCATGATATTGGTGGTGGGGAAGATGCTGGAGTTGATTATCAATGATGTAATAGCGGCGCATTTGGACAGCAGTTACAGGATCAGCCCAAGTGAGCATGGATTTAAGAGGGGGAAATCACACTTGGCAAATCTTCTGGAATTTTTTGAGAATGCAACAAGTAAAATGGACAAAGAAGAACTAGTGGGTGTAGTTATCAGGACTTTCAGAGAGCTTTTGATAAGGTCTCACAGGATATTGGTGGGCAAAAGTGGAGCACATGCTATTAGGGGTAGGTATTTACATGGATAGAAAATTGGTCGGCAGACAGGAAACAAATTGTAAGGATTAACGAGTCCCTTTCAGAATGGCAGGCAGTGACTAGTGGGGTGCCCCGAGGCTCGTTGCTGGGACCACAGCTATTTACAATGTACATTAATGATTTAGATGAAAGAATTAAAAGTAACATTAGCAATTTTGCAGATGACACAAAGCTGGGTGTCAGTGTGGACTGTGAAGTAGATGCTATGAGGGTGCAGAGTGACTTGGACAGGTTGGGTGAGTGGGAAGATCCGTGTTAGATGCAGTATAATGTGGGTAAATGTGAGGTTATCCACTTTGGAGGCAAGAATGGAAAGGCAGATTATTATCTAAATGGTGTCAGATTAGGAAAAGGGGAAGTACAATGAGACTTGTGTGTCCTAGTACATCAGTCACTGAAAGTAAGCATATAAATCAAGTCAAGTCAAGTTTATTTGTCACATACACATACAAGATGTGCAGTGAAATGAAAGTGGCAATGCTCGTGGACTTTTGTGCAAAAAGACAAACAACCAAACAACCAAATAAACTATAAACACAATCATAAACACACATATTCTTTTACATGATAAATAATGGAAGGAAAAACGTTCAGTAGAGTTAGTATCAGTAAGTACAGAGTTTAAAAAGTCTCCGTTTGCCCTGGAGTTTAGATTTAAGAGGGTTTCCCTGTCATACTTTGTTAGTACTTGGGAGGTAGAACTTAGAAATAAGTTAAAAAGGAACATGAAAGTTAAAAACACACACAATTTTCGCGGAGCTGCCACAATGGCGACTGGGCAGGGCTGCGCCATGTGTTTTTGTATGTACAACAGGCAGTGAAGAAACCTAACGGCATGTTGGCCTTCATAACGAGAGGAGTTGCGTATCAAAGCAAATAAGTCCTTCTGAATTTGTACAGGGCCCTGGTGAGACCACACCTTGAGTACTGTGTGCACTTTTTGGTCTCCTAATTTGAGGAAGGACATTCTTGCTATTGAGGGAGTGCAGTGTATGATCACAAAGTTGATTCCTGGGAAGGTGGGACCGTTATATGATGAAAAAAGGGAGCGACTGGGCTTGTATTCACTGGAATTTAGAAGGATGTGAGGGGATCTTATGTGAGGGGATTGGACACGCTAAATGCAGGAAACGTGTTCCCGATGTAGGAGAAGTCCAGAATCACGGGCCACAGTTTAAGAATAAGGGGTAGGCCATTTAGTACTGAGATGAGGAAAAACGTTTTCACACGGAGACTTGAGAATTTGTGGAATTCTGTGCCTCAGAAGGCAGTGGAGGGAGATTCACTGGATGCATTCAAAAGAGAGTGAGATAGAGCTCTTCGGGCTAGCGGAATCAAGGAGTATGGGGGGAAGGCAGGAATGGGGTACTAATTGTGGATGATCAACCATGATCACTGAATGGTGATGCCGGCTTGAAGGGCCGAATGGCCTAATCCTGCACCTATTTTTTATGTATCTATATATCTGAATGAAAGTCAGAGTAGAAATGTAATTACGCTTCCCCCCCCCCTTTCTAATTCAGTAAAAACACTGACTCAAGCACTGGACCAACTAATATTTATTTTTAGAACAAACACAAATTCCCCTATACGATACCTAAACCATCACGGGTTCGATTCTTGTCTCTGCCTGGCCAAGCCCTTCAGCCTCGTGCAAGCAGACACTCCCCTAAAGGTCACGCAGTCTCAAGCGCCCTTCCAGATGATCGAATCCAATCTAAAATGGGGCTACCTTTTATAGGTCCATGAACCTTGAGGGGCCAAACTACATAGGGGTGGTCCCCAAACAATCAAATCATACATATCAATTACATCAATACATTATTGACAGTTCCCCAACCCAATTACAGAAAGTCTTAAACAATGTTTCTTACAGAAGCTTCTGGAACAAAGCTAGTCAACTGAATAATGCAACATTTACCCTGGAACACAAAACAATTCTGCCAGGGCTTAACACTTTCGCCATTCAACATACAGCAGGGTAACTGTCTTGCAAAATTATTCACATTATTTACAATTCCTTTGCAGCAATCCAATCAAACTCATGCATTTACAATACCTTGGAGGTCCTTTGCAAGATTCTCATACATACTAACAATTGCAGATATACTTTGACCTTTCTTATCTGAAGCACTGATCTGGGACGTAGTCTTCCTGGCACCAGCTAGCAGCCTGTGTCTTCTTAAACAGAAATGCAGAAATGGCCAAAAATGCCTTGTGGATGCATGAATCCTCTGGTTTATTTTGGCTCTATTCTGACCAGGATTTACAGAAACAATAAAGTGCAGATGTTGGTTTACCAAGGAGAGACACAAAATGCTGGAGTAATTCAGTGGATCGGGCAGAACATGGTTCTCTGCCATCCCTGGAGAACTTGTTTTGGGTTGCGACCCATTTCCAGACTGATTGAAGGGGTGAAGGATAAGAAAGCTAGAAGAGTGGAGGAGCAGGACAGAGCACAGGGACACAGGTGAAGGTTTAATTTTGATAGGTGGATATTACCGAGATCAGAGATGAATACACACAAGGTATAATACAAAAGGATTAGATGGATGCAAATTGTGAAGCTAGAGGTTTGATGTTGTGAATTGTGTTGTTAGGGGAAGGAATGTATGTGGAGGGGAAAGGGAGGTGACAGATAGGTGCAAGGTATGGAGAGGGAAGAGGAAGAAATGGGGTGGTTTATGGGAGAGAAAGTGGAGAGGGGGTGTTTGGTATAGTCCCCATAAAGTTGGGGAGCTCAATGTTTATACCATTGGGTTGTAATTTACCCAAGAATCTGTTTGTGGATTTTGGGGAAGAGATGGAAGTGGGTAGTGCAAGGTTGGGGAACTTTAAGGTTGCAGGCTGTGGAGGGCATCTTGCCAGAGGTGGTGAGATCGGTAATAATCTGAGAGATGATGGCGTGGTGTTCATCTGTGAAATCATGGCCAAGGGGTATGTATGAGAAGCTGTCAGAGAGCTAGTGCTGGCCTCAACACAGTAGACATCAGCCTGCCAGACTACAATGGCATCTCCCTCAGCGGGGGGTTTAATGGCAATGTTGGGATTGTTGATGAGTGATTGTAGTGGGTAAGGGTTGAGAAAGCAAGATGGTTGATGACATAACAGCAGTTGGAGCCAAAGACCTGGAGATCAAGAAACTGTAAGTATTGGGCAGAGAACTAACCCAATGGCCAAGTGTAAGCCTTCTATCACCCTTGTGAATTTACACTCAAAGAACAAGCAATAGCTAGATCAATCAACCCAACTGGTTAATGTTCAATTAATATTTAACATAACTCCCTTTCTGTGCTTTTATTATCTGATGCTACCAACACATATTTCTATTCATTTTGTCATCCATTTATTTAACTAGCTTCCTGTGAACAGTGGGAGATAACTACAGAAAAGAGTATCTCCCACTCTTCCCCAAAATACACTGAGGAAACGCGTCTCAGCTACCACTAGTCATGGAGTTACAGTACAATGCCCCTCTGTACAGCATTTCTCTGTAAGATGTAGTGCTGAGTGAATGAAGGCCATAGTTAACAGCTTATCTAATTACCCATGGAGGACTTACAATTCATCTTCCATTGCAGCGCAAGCTGGAAATATGTTCCTTCAGTCAAATATTCTGAAAAGAAACCTCTAAACTGGTTATATGCTTACAAAATAGATGTTGTGGTCTTTTCTGACAGATATGCACAAATTGAATTCAATAGTTCCAATATTTTATAGACCTCATTCAAATCTTCTCAAATCCCATAAGTTTCTGTACTTAGAACTTGGATCTGTAAGACCATTTCAAACTAAATGGCAAACTGGTGGTCTTTTTGCTTTTCCACGGACCCCAATCTTCCACCAACCTTCCCACCCTGTCTCAATGTAACCACCATCTCTGTAGATCTGCATTAATGGATACTGAGTATCAACTATAGCAGTGATCACTTGGGAAGGTTTATTGAAGGATTTGTCTAATTTGTTGACAATGATGTAGAGACCAATCAATCAAATAATTAAAGTCTAATTGTGTGATTAACAACATTCAGAAATTTAACATTTGATTATCTTGATTAGCTCAGTCCTTCTTTCCCCTGGGATGCAAATGTTGGTTTCTGCATTGCTGCAGACAAGAAAGAACAAAGTAGGAAGTGCAACTGTTTCAAACGATTGAATGTACATCACACACGACAATAACTAAACTTTAGACTCAATTTTCCTGATTTTATTACGTTCATAATAACAAGATGCTCAGTGTGTTGCCAATTATTTGGTGATATAAACATCATCAAACTCCTTCTGCCTTTAAAAATATCTCAAATTGGAAAAGATACATCTTGTATCCTATGAGATAAAAACCACTGCTGAACAAAAACTGAAAAAATATCTGTCTTCTGATTAACACAAATAAGAAAAATAACTTTAATTTCTATCATGGCCAGTATAATATTTCTGAGTGAACAACATGCTCATTTTCTGTCAAACCGTTGCGGCAATTCATTATCAAAGGATTGATCTCTGAGCTCTCTTACAAATTTTCCCCACTTTATCTTCCAGTGTTAGTTTATCCAGAATGATATGAGGTTGGTTTACTATGCACTCAGTGCTTCTTCCTTACACCTGTCAAATATAATGACACAACCTTTCAATGACCCACTGTCCATAGCCCACAGTAATACAAGCAATATTGATTGCTGCAATTAAAAAACTCAAGTTGCTCATACAGTAGTTGTACAATGGCTGACTTTGCCACAACAAATGCAAACATTTCTAAATCTTCATTTTGCATTTATCCAATTACAGAGCATGTAAAACTTTGGAGAGGAAATTTAGGAACTTCAGAGAGTCTCTACAAATGTCACATCTAAAATCGTCCCACTGCAGAAATGCAAAATAATATCAAATGTATGTGTCAGAAGGAACTACTGGTTTACTCCAAAGATAGACACAAAATGCTGGAGTAACTCAGCAGGACAGGCAGCATCTCGAGTGAAGAAGGGTCTTGACATGAAACATCACCTTCACACCTTCACACAAAGATGCTGCCTGTCCCGCTGAGTTACTTCTGTAATTTGTGCCCATCCAAATATATGTTATGCATTAATACAGAATTTGACACGGTCAAAATTAACAGTGAAAATTTCCTTTCAATTCACCGGTAAAAAATCAAACATCATTAACTTATTTGATTTTATCTAAATATGCACTTGTGTCATTTCTTGTTTAATGATTTAGTATTGCCACATCCCATTTGGGAATGATTTGGTTACATTATGAGATGTTTATTTTGATGGTTATTGTCCTATAATTACTTTTCTGCTTAGCAAGGGCGACTCCTTAACCATTATTATTATGCATTCTAAAAACATAATTATGATGATCATTTGCATCACTAGACAGTTTTTTTTGTGCAAAATTCATTCAGATTGTAATCATGGAAAAATATTATCTTTAATTTACCTCCATAGTAATGACTTTGATAGCTAAGTAATTCTTAGGAATACAATATGCACCATAAAATTGCACTGCATCTTAACCCCCGATAAAAATGTATTTAAAAATGTAATAGTACAGGCCTCACTGAATGGAAACTGTTAGGTAAACACTCATAACAAAACGCAATCCACCTAATGAGAAATAAATTACTGATTACTGATGAGTGACAGGATGTAGTTACTCTTGCACAAAAGCTAAATTATTAACATTTAAATTTAAATTAGATCTTGAATTTTAATTAATAAAGCCAGTCTACTAATTAGGTCTGCAACTGCATTTAAAATTGCAATTAAAACTTGAGGAGATGTATTGCTTTCAGTAGAATGTTGGGGTTTGCTCACAAGTATAAAGCAAGCAAGTACGATGTAGATTCCATGGATAGAAATGATTTGACCTTTTCTATTTCACAGTAATTTTACACTTACTGTTTTACAAAAACAAGCAATGAACTGTAATTACTGCCTAAGAGAGCTTCATATAATATAATGTCTCTGCTGAGAAGTGAACCATGCAGAAGAGAAGCTGCATAGATAGGGAGAGATGGATACAAAGCAACATATTTTTAAAATATCTTAAGTATGCTCTTGGATAACTGTTATATCTATGTGTCATGAGGTTTCTTTTAAACTTGATCTCTCTTTTAATGTGATTTGCCCAGCAAAATGAGCATTAAATATTTTATTTTTATTCAGTGAACATTGTGTTTCAGAATTTTTTTGTGGTTTCAGATACATTTCACTGGTTAATGGAGTTTAATACAGATATATACGTGGTGTTTCAATTTGGGAAGCCAAACCATGGCAGGACCAACCCAGTGAATGGCAGGGCTCTTGGGAGTGATGTAGAGCAGAGGGATCTGAAGAAGGTTGTTGGCCCGAAACGTCACCTATTCCATCTCTCCAGAGATGCCGCCTAACCCGCTGAGTCACTCCAGGTTTTTGTGTCTATATTCAGGACCTAGGACTGCATGCACATAGTTCCTTCATCAGTCAGTTTATTGAGTATAGAAATTGGGAGGTAAGGCTACAGTTGTCTTCTTCAGTCATGGTGCTGAGTCAAGAAGTTAGGATGTTATGTTATAGTTGCACAAGACATCGGTGAAGCTACATTGGTAGGAAATATGTTGTTAAACTGGAAAGGTATCGACAAGATGTATGAGCATGTCGCCAGGTCTCGAGGGCCTGAGCTGTAGGGAGAGATTGAGTTGGCTAGGACTTTATTTGTTGTAGTGCAGGAGGATGAGGGGTGATCTTATAGAGGTGTATAAGATCATGAGAGGAATAGATCGGTAAAAGTAGGGTAGTCTTTTCTCTCGAGTAGGGGAATCAAGAACCAGAGGACATTAGTTCAAAGTGAGGGGGGGGAAGATTTAAAAGGAACCTGAGGGGCAATTTTTTGACACGACAGGTTTTAGGTATATGGAACGGGCTGCTGGAGGAGGTAGTTGTGGCACGTACTATCACAACATTTAAGAAACATTTGGACAAATACATGGATAGGATAAGTTTAGAGGGAAGGTACACAAAAATGCTGGATAAACTCAGCGGGTGCAGCAGCATCTATGGAGCGAAGGAAATAGGCGACGTTTCGGGCCAAAACCCTTCTTCAGACTGATGATCAGAGTAGATGGGGCATGTTGGTCGGCATGAGCAACTTTTGCCGAAGGACCCATTTCCTTGCTGTATTAATTGCCATTAATTGCTATCAAGAGGTACGGAGAAATGTGCTTATTTGACAATTCCTGACCCAAAACCTTGTCTGTCCATCAATTTAATAAAGGGTCCTAAACCAATGTTGCTTGATCCGTAAAGTTCCTCCAGCAATTTTCTATTTGCTTAAAATGTAATTGTTCTTTTTAGATGTCCCTATACCTCCTCCCTTCACCCCCATCCTTTGGGTCTTTTTTTTTGTAAACAAGCATCTGCAGTTTCTGTTTTTTACATTTTACTTTTAAACTTCAGGGATAATATATGTAGCTTAATTTAAAACCTTTTGGCTTTATTTTTTATATAAATCATGAAGAATCTCATTACTCTCTCCCCCCAAGACAATGGGCAAAGGATTTTGCATCATTAAAAAAATGCTAATAATTTAAAATAGGTTTGTAATTCCTTTATTTTTGACCGGAGAGAATGAATAAATCATTATTTCACCTGTATTGTTCAAGTTACCACTAGTTACTGCTCTCAAGCCTTTGAGAAATAGTTTTGAAAAAATATTCAGGGAAACATTTCTGTCAGTATCTAATGACGAGAAAAGAATATGGTTGAATATGATTCTCAGTCCTTCAATTAGGTTCCATGGAACATTAAGTCACAGAATCATAGCCATTTAAGACATGAGAGGAGGTTATTCCATCCTTTCTATCAATGCCGTCCTAAAATGATACTCTTTAGCTTATTCCTAATTTTGAGTGCCCAATCAGTAAACTCATAGTTTATAGCTCTTCAATGCTCATTCATTGCATTTTAAAGCAGCACATCTCCTAAACTTTTAATTGCATTTTTAAATGTGATTGCAGAGTTAATGAATGAACAAGCTTTATCAATTAAGTTTCACATTTTGATTGTAGCGAGAGTTTCTGCCTGCAACCACGAATCCATCTGCAAATAAACTCAGTTTTCAAACTGTCTGCCAATAGAAAGAAGTCTTTCTTGTTTTCCCTTACAGTGATTCTTGTAATTTTATATGCAATTAAATGTCCACTTATTCTGGGTTGTCCTCTCTGTCTGGTTTTTCTCACAGAGAGTGGTGAGTCTGTGGTATTCTCTGCCTCAGAGGGCGGTGGAGGCAGGTTCTCTGGATGCTTTCAAAAGAGAGCTAGATAGGGCTCTTAAAAATAGTGGAGTCAGGGGATATGGGGAGAAGGCAGGAACGGGATACTGATTGGGGATGATCAGCCATGATCACATTAAATGGCAGTGTTGGCTCGAAGGGCAGAATGGCCTTCTCCTGCACCTATTGTCTATTGTCTATTGTCACCCAGTAACTGATGCTGTCCTGACCTGGATGACTACCATTGATCTACAACTTTAAAGCCCTTTTTCACAGTACAAGTTCATTCCAAGAGCTCTCCCGAGTTTAAAAAAAATCAAACTCGTGGTAAGCACGGAGAATGAACGTAGCGGGTATGTCGGAGCTCGGGGACATCTCCTAGTGGCTCGTAATGCTAACAGCAGGCACTTGGGAAGACTCGCTAAAGGCAGCTAAGCACGGAAAGGCTCATGAAGATTTTTCAACATGTTGAAAAATGTCCATGAGAGCCCCGAGTACCGACGAGTGGCCATTACCGTAAATCTCTGAGTTCGAATCAGGGCAAACTCAGGAGAGTTCTTGGAATGAACTCGTACTGTGGGACAGGACTATTGGGCTGTACAAGCCATGCGTACATAAACCTTTTGACCAGATACTATGCCATAAGGAAAAGTATCTTGCAGGCTTTCCGTACTATCAAATTGATATATCCTGCCATCTTTAGGGAACTGTGAATATTCATTCCTACAACCCCCAGAAAATGATCAGAAGTGCAGCATCCTGCTATAACCTTGAAGAACAAGGCCCTGTTAACTGTACAAACTATCAGAATGGAAAGAGAAAGGGAGAGTGTCACCTAATATTTAAGTTCTGTCCTCAGAGGAAGTAGTCAAAAGAAAAAGTTAGATCAATGTCTCAAGAGAGACAGTTAAAAGGTTTATTTATGGAACATACGTGGAACATTGATATTTTTTGTCAATTACGTCAATAATGGGAACAAGCTACATTTGAACTGAGGTGATGGAATTTTGTTTTTAAATCTGAAATTTCCACTTAAAATGTACCCCATTTTAAATATCTACTTTAATTGAAACTGTTTTGGAAGATTGAATTTGAAACCTATTTGAAATTTAGTTGAAGTAAAGTGCAGCGTGCAGCAATTGGAAGTTATATTTGTCCACTTGGATTGCAATTTTAACGTCCTGACTTTGTAAGATAAAAAATCGTATCAAACCTCAAAGGCAGCCTCGAGAAGGAAAAAAAGCTTATTGATGTTTACACGGTTGTAATGGGTGACACAAGCATGGCAGTAGTATTGGAATGAAGGAAAAACGGAATTACAATTGTTTACAGCAACATTTTCAGCCATGAAGATACAGTCAACTCTTGTTCCCTTGTTATTACGGACCTCTTTATAACGGATTTTGGTTAAAGTGAACCATGGCATCCGTTCGTGGAGGTGGTTGGCGAGCGACACAAAACCCAACATTGGGCAGCGGAAAGGCAGCAGTAGGGAGAGAGTGAGCAGTAAATCTCTGCAAAAATGTAGCATTGGGCACGGGTTTGCAAGATCCCTGGGTGTTGGATGCAGACACCTCGCACGCCACTGCACCTGCATGGAGCTGGCAATGGATGGCTCTGTTGCTTGGTAATTTCATTTTTTTATTTTTTTTTTTTTTTTTTTTTTTTTATTAGAAGTACGGTAAATTACAATTCTACACAACACATATATCTTGATACATTTTTTATACCGCTTCATTTTTTTTTTTTTTTAGAGCTTTAAGAAAAAAGTAGAAATTAGGAAAGTAAAGAAAGTGCAAGAGAATCGTGCAGTGCGAGAGTGTAAGGAAAAGAAAGCCCCTTAGGAAAGAAGTTAGAGAAGGAAGTAAAGTGAGAAAATAGACCCTAGAAAGGAAAGAAGGAGAAAGTAGAAACAATCGCTCTATTATAACATTAAACTCTGCAGAGAGGGGACTACCAACCAAGTCTGTTTTTGTTATTTTACCTCCCGTTATCAGGTCCTGATTCCGCTTATTTATATATTTTTTTTTTTTAGATTACTATTGCACCTCATACTTGTAATAGGTCCAGAAACATAGACCACGTCTTTTGAAATTGGTCTGCTTTACCTGCTAGGAGGAATCTCATCTCTTCCAGGTGTAATGTTTCAAACATATTTGATATCCACATTTTTATTGTTGGTGTTGGCGCATTTTTCCAGAATTTAAGTATAAGCTTTTTTCCCATTATTAGCCCGTAATTAAATAAATTCTTCTGAAACACGTTTAATTCAGGGTTATCTTCCGATATTCCGAAGATAATCCATTCTGGTTTTGGTACCAGTTTTATTTTGATCAATTTTGAAAAAATATCAAATATTTCATACCAGAATTTTTGGATTTTTGTACAAAAAACAAAAGAGTGCGCTATGGTAGCTTCTTGACATAGGCATTTATCACAGATTGGTGAAACATTAGGGAAGATTTTATTTAATTTAGTTTTTGAATAATATAATCTATGTAATGTTTTAAATTGGATGAGCGTATGCCGTACGTTGATCGAACATTTATGCACCTGTAGTAAATGATTATCCCAGGTCCCTTTTGAGATTTTTATAGCTAATTCTTGTTCCCAATCTTTTCTAATTCCATCTGTTGTGGGTATTTCTATGTTTAAAATAATGTTATATAAATACGATATTAAATTAGCTGATTCCGCCTTGGTCTTCATTGCTTCATCCAATAAGTCGGAAGACATATTATGATAGTCTTTTGTGTATTTTTTCAAATAATCACAGATTTGAAGATATTTAAAATATTGGTTATTTTTCAAATTATATTTCAGTTGTAGTTGTTGAAATGACAGTAAATTCCCTAATTCATACAGATCTTCGAGCGTTTTAATTCCCATTCTTTCCCATTGTATAAATGATTTGTCTATGAGTGTTGGTTTAAACGGTGAGTTATTGATTATTGGTATTAAAAGAGATAGGTTTCTTAATTTTAGAGTCTGTTTTATTTGTTTCCATGTTCTTATTGTGTTATGTATAATTGGATTTTTATTATAATTTTTATTATTCAAATTTGTTGGTGAGAGAATGGTCGCTCCTATATTACTCGGGGAGCAGTCCCCTTTTTCCATTACCATCCAGTCCGCCTGCTGTGCAGAATTGTCCAGCAGGTGAATCATATTTTTAATATTTACTGCCCAGTTATAATACATAAAATTAGGGAGCGCTAGACCCCCCAGCTCTTTTCGTTTATTAAGGTGTGCTATTTGTATTCTATGGGATTTATAATCCCATATAAAATTTGTAATGTCTGAGTCCAATTTTTTGAAAAACTTTTTTGGGAGGTATATAGGTATTGATTGAAATAGGTATAGAATTTGTGGTAAGAAAACCATTTTAATAGCATTTATTCTGCCTATTAAGGACATCGGAAGTGTTTTCCAGAATTTAATCAGATTATTCAATTTCTTGAGTAAAGGATTATAATTGGCTTTAAACATATCCTGGTAATTTCTAGTAATTTCAATTCCCAAATATTTGAATTTTTCTGTGGCTATTTTAAAGGGAAATTTCCGAAGCTGTGTTGAGTCTTTTGGTTTTATCGACATAATTTCACTTTTGTTCCAATTTATTCTATATCCTGAAAAGGATCCAAAGTCCTCTATTAAGTTTAATATGTTTGGTATACTAATTTGTGGTTTTGTGATGTACAGTAGTACATCATCGGCATATAGGGATATTTTATTCTTTGAGTATTTTGTATTATAACCATAAATATCCGGATGTGTTCTTATTTTTTCAGCAAGGGGTTCAATTATCAAAGCAAATAGCAGCGGTGATAATGAGCATCCTTGTCTATTGCCCCTTGATAGTTCAAATTTCGAGGATAAGATATTATTAGTTAATATTCTAGCCGTAGGTTTGTTATATAATAGTTTTATCCACGCGATAAAGTTTTCTCCCAATTGGAATTTTTGCAATACTTTAATCATATAATCCCATTCTACTTGATCAAACGCTTTTTCTGCATCCAGTGAGATAATAGATAACTCTTGGTCGTGAGGTTTATGTGAGTGCATTATGTTAAGCAAACGTCTCAAATTATTAAATGAATGTCTCTTAGGTATAAATCCTGTTTGATCTCCATTTATTAATCTACTAACGTACCTGCTTAATCTACTGGCTAGTGTTTTCGCTATTATTTTTTGATCCGTATTTAACAAAGCAATAGCTCTATATGAACCTGGTTCTTCTATGTTTTTATCTTTTTTAAGTATTAATGTGATCGTTGATTCTGCTAATGTTTCGGGTAAGCTTTGCTCTTTAAAAGCGTGTGTGTACATTTTCTGTAATCGTGGGGTAACTATATCATAAAAGGCTTTATAGAATTCACTACTGAATCCATCTGGTCCTGGTGTTTTACCATTCTTTAGTGTTTTTATTGTGTCTTCTATCTCTTTAGAAGTAATTATTGCTCCCAGTTCCTCTTGTTCCCTCAATTCTAATTTTGGAAGGTTACAATCTTCCAGAAATTCTGAAATTTTATTATTATCTATTGACGTTTTAGATGTATATAAATTTTCGTAGAATTGAGCAAATCTTTTATTGATATCCTTGGGTAGTGTTAATAATTCCCCACTATCTGATTTAATCTTTAGTATTGCATTCTCTTTTTCCCGTTTTTTCAACTGGCGTGCTAAGAGTTTGTGGGGTTTGTCCCCGAATTCAAAGTGTTCTTGTTTTGTAACTTGGAATAATGTTATAACTTTCTCTGACAATAATTTATTCAGCTTGAATTTCAATAATAGGATTTTATTATGTTTATCCATAGTTGGATCTTTAGCATTATCTATATCTAATTGTTTTATTTGTTCTTCTAAATGTCTTTGTTCTTTCTTATTCTTTTTATTTTGGTAAGCTTGAAATGAAATAATGACTCCTCTAATAAATGCTTTAAAGGATTCCCATAATAGCGTGGGGGATATATCTGGTGTATCATTTATCTCAAAGAATAAGTCCATCTGTTTTTTTAGATATATACTCCCTTGTGGGTCTTTTAAAAGTTGCGAATTAAACCTCCAGAACGATTTATTCATGGACATTCCTTCTAATTTTAAAACAAAGGTTAAAGGAGAGTGATCTGAAATCGCATTAATGTGGTATTTAGGATTCATAGTGTGTGTAATTAATTTTGTATCCACAAGAAAATAATCTATCCGTGAATATGTTTTATGCACCGTTGAATAGAATGAGTAGTCCCTTCCCGTCGGATTTGCAATCCTCCATACATCTGATATATTTGTGTTTTCCATATATGTATGTAAGAGTTCACTGGTTTTAGATTTCATATTACCTTTTTGTTTTTGCATCGATTTATCTAAATAAGGGTCTAAAACACAGTTGAAGTCCCCTCCGATTATAACATTTTGATAATTAAATTCGGCAATTTTATTCAGAATTTTAGTAAAAAATTGAGGGTTATCAAAATTGGGCGCATATATATTTACCAGCGTAATTGGCATATTATTGATCTCTCCTGCTACTATAAGATATCTCCCTTCCTTATCTGAAATAATATTCTTTGATTTAAATGGGATTCCTTTACGGATAATAATTGCAGTGCCT
This sequence comes from Leucoraja erinaceus, assembly GCF_028641065.1. NCBI lineage: Eukaryota > Metazoa > Chordata > Chondrichthyes > Rajiformes > Rajidae > Leucoraja > Leucoraja erinaceus. The sequence goes on from NC_073378.1 coordinate 70,525,394, forward strand.
CTAGATTTAGAAGTGAATGAAGAGTGAAATGTTTGGCCTATCCAGTTAGCCCTCAATCTCGTCTGATCTTGATGTTTAAGATGAGTTTCCTGTAGGAACGAAATGTCCGTGTTGTATGCTTTCAACTGAGCTAGTATCTTGCCCCTTTTAATAGGTTCATTAATACCCCTTATATTCCAACTACATAGTGTGACTCCTCCCATTTTCCTTTGATTGTCGTCATACATTTTTACCAATTTTAATGACCGTACTTATTGTGGTGCATCCATACCTCAGGACTCTGGTTATTTTGGAAGCATTTATATTATAGACTTTCTTGGTAGTACCCCTCTGCGATTGTCCTTGAAAAAAAAACACACAAATGTGACATATTGTGGTAGTAAAAAAAAAAAGTATATAAAATAGATGTACGGTGTCTGGATTTCCTACACCGTAGTGAGTGGCCCACTCGTCTGTGGGATATGACATCAATATTGCTTCCGGCGTAGCTGTTATGAGGTTAGCCCCGCTGAATTTATTGCTCATAACCTAGGGGGTAGGTACCGTTTCCAAATCAGTTCTATTTCACCCCATTACAGTATATATATATACATACACATACATATATATATCTAATCAAGTATTCAGTTACATATATTACTGCAATGGGGTGAAATAGAACTGATTTGGGGTCGGTACCGTATATATATATATATATATATCATATACATATACACATATATATGTTTCATTCCGACTTATCAAATCTAATCAATTATTCAGTTACACATATTCCTCTCTTTATCTCTTAACTATTTGTAATTGGTTTTAGTATTGTTAAAAGTGAGCTGTTCGTTGAAAGGGTTAACCAGAGTCAGGCTCCTGGAATTAAGCCAGGTGCCTGAGTCTCTTCCCCTCCCCACTCGAGCTGCGAAACCTGTGAGATTACAATGTTATCTACGTTATAACACATATTTATTAATAACAGTTTATGTATTATGTATTAGTATTGTTAGTAATTAGTTAGTAATAATTCTCTATTTACACAATCTATGAAAATCTGTAGGAAGGCCATGTGATGTTTTTCACTCTCTCTCAGCTTCGGCAGATGTGCTTATATCTGTTTTCCTGGTTTAAACATCGGATGTCCTTGAATTAAATTCGAGAGAAGATTATAATGTCTAGACAAGCCTCATGGAAAATCTGCTGCAAATAGCCATTTTTAAATCTTGATGGTATTCACTTTTTACATTTTCTACTAATATTCTTGTTAGGGGAATAAGCACATTAATTAGGTCCTGACGTCTGGTGATCAATCTTCTTCTGCTGCTGCTGCCTTAACAACGATTTCTTTTGCGTATTTAAGAGATTCTAGCGGATTGGTGAATGTTTTTGAGATTCCCTTAAAAGTGATACGCATCCTCGCCGGATAAAACACACCAGATATGACGCCCTTGACACCGTAGAGAACTTCTCTGGTCTGTGAGAACTTTCTTCTCTTTAGCACAATCTCATAAGGGTAGTCCCGTAGAAGTTTAATAGAATCATTTCCATATATCATCTTCTCTCCGTATTTAATTTTTTTCAACAGCGCTTCCACTGTTGGGATATCCCGAAGTTTGACTATAATCTGTCGTGGGTAGGCTTGTTCTCCAGTGAATCTTGGCTTGAATCTAGGTACTCGATGTGCTTCTTCAATTACTGGTGCTTCAGGTAAATTGAGTACATGTTTAATTAAATTGGCAGTGAACTCACGGGCGTTTTCCCCCTCAGCTCCCTCTTTCACTCCACGTATTCGTATATTTTGACGTCTTGAGCGAGCTTCTAGGTCAACACATTTATCAGATAATTTTGTAAATTGGCTCTTGAGGCTGTCTAATTCTAACTTCATTGCCTCCATTTCTCCAGCCATCTCTTCCACAACAGCTTCCAAATCTTTCACTGCATTTGCATTTGCGGAAATAGTTTCATGCACAGCCTCAAACATCTTTGTGGACTCTTCTGCCACCTTAGTAATTTTCCCCGTGAGCTCTTCTTGCACATCATCAACTTTTTTTTGCAGAGCACCAATGCCCGCGAGTATTTTTTCATTACCAGCAATCAAGTTTAAATTTCCAGCTTTCACATCTTCTTTCAAATCTCTTACCGAGTTCTTTAATTCCTCCATTTCAGTTTTCTCTTTTGTGATCAACTCAGTCTTAGATCGTGTAGCCATTCCAAAATCCACTCCAGAGGTTAGTGTTGCAGTTTCTTGGTGTTCTTGAGACTTCAGCAGTTGTTTTGACACTTTCCTCTGAGGACTCTGACCTGTAGCTGTATTTTTCATTTAAAATCGGTTTCCCTCCGTTAAATCCACGGCGCTTACTGATGACGTCATCAGCACCGCGACATGAAACTCCGGTAAGTCTTTAAGATCGGTCCCGACCTCCAAACCCGATTTTAACGCGAAAAATCGCGATTTTTTCAACGGAGCTAAAAGATTTGCGACTGCTAGCAAAGCATGTCGCCACCGGAAGTCGCTTGGTAATTTCATGAGGTTCCCATTATACTGATCTCACCCCCCCCCCCCTCGCTTCAGCCAGGTTACCTAATGTGCTGGTGCCACGTGATCTTGCGGGAACATTGAGAGCGAGCAGCAAGATGGCGGTGTGAATACCGGGCCCGTCATTGTTGCACCGGGTATGGGGCTAGGGGCCTGTGAATTCCCCCTGCTTTCACCCCCAGCACCATGCTTCTTCCCACCCAGCCTTGGGTTAACATTTACTATTATATTAAATAATACTAGTTAATATTTACCCCCTTACACAGTGATAGCTGACAATGGGCAATAATGGGCACCAATCGTCCCCTTAGTGTCCGTTAAAATGATGGTTCAGTCATCATCAGAAGGGCCAGTGAGACAATGACTCAGGAAGGGTGACCAGGCTGGTCACCAAAAATCCAGTTTCATTAAATTGTCAGAATCTTGACCCATGGAATAGTTGTGAGTATATGTAAGGTTCACCAAAGGCAATGAATATAGAGGGAATGTGTTGGGCCTCATCTGAGTAATTACTATTTTTGATATACCTTTCTATGCTCGGTGTAACTTTTTAATTGTACAAAAAGAGCAGGTTTTCAAATGTAAGTCAGATTCAGGTGCTCTAGCTGATCTAATTGTTTGATTGGATGAAGTTGAAAACATCTTTTTTGCTGGCGTCCACAAGCTACTGATTGTCAATCTAGGTCATCTCCTGGATTTGTACAGAGATTGATCTGTTATGTTCGAGGAGGAAATGATCAATGTAAAGGCAGTCGAGACGATCTGTGCAGCACTGTAGAGTGCAACAATCTTACCCAAGATCAGCGTTTCCAAGGTGTATTCTTATCACATCAATTACAACTACTTAAAATGCTGGTATCTAACACTTTATAAATGTGTTGTGGCTCAGCACGTTAGTTAATTAATGACATATCCTTTCACACTGTGGGTCTGAGATATGAATGAACAATATTGTTAGATTGATGATATTTTACACAGATTTCATCATCTTGTTGTTACACCCAAATTGGCTGTCAGTTTACTCAGTTTCAGGAAGAAGCACTATTTAGGTGTTTTGAGTCAAGGACCTGGCCCATTAATAGAACCATAGTACTCTTCTTGTAAAAGTGACTTAATTGCTGGTCCATGGCTGATCATGGACCAGCAATTGATCATGGCTGATCATCCCCATATAACAACATATTAAGGAAGTGAAGCTGAAATATCAATTCTGTTTCTCTCTCTACCATTGCTTCCTGACATGCTGAGTGTTATCGACATTTTCTATTTTGATTTCAGATATACAGCATTCGGAATATTTAGGCCTTTGTGGTATGTTGGAACTTTGATTTCTGTTTGCTAATTCTTTATTATATCTCATTATCAAATTCCAAATACTATATCTTGTATCACCTCTGCTGAAACACTTCTGAATATATCATGAAAAAAAATTAGATCTAGCACTGACTTCCAGGGTGTCACCACCAATTCTCTATTGTAGTCCAAGCAATAGAGCAATATCAATGATTTTACTTCGGAGTCACGTGAGTGACTACGTGAAGACCCCGCCAGCACGCATGTGTGGAATATCGTCTCTCGCATTGCGCAAACGACAGGCTGTTGGAGCGCTGCTTCCAACAGCTCAGACCTGAAGGTAAGTTTTAACTTTTTCAGGTCTCTTTTTTACTGCAGGAAGCATTCAGAGCTCCTTTTGGAAGTCCGAGGTCAGAAGTGAGGTAAGTGATTGGAATTAATTGAAGCCTGTAACAAAACTGATCAAGCAACCTTCTGTTCATCAAGTATAATTGGCTTACAGCTGTGCTATTTGGGCCTTTGCACAATCAGAACTATACAGAATGCAAAAGAAGTAAGCACTCAAGTACTGTGTAATCATTGTTACCAGCTCTATGCTATTCCACTAAATCAGTAAACCTTCAGTTAATTTACAAACTGATGCTATTGTTCAGGATGAGAAATTGCTCTTGCCATCTAGTTACAGATGTGGATGGGAGAGTTACCAATTCCTCAGTTACATGGTAGCAACTACCTATAGACACTGGGTGCATTCTGTGGATTAAAGGTTTATGCGAATATGCCTAATCTGCATGCTCTAGTCCAAGTTGATACACTTCGGTGGTAGTTAATGTTATTTACATGGGTGCAAACAAGTAAAAATATCCGGTGATAGTTAACCCAAACCGCATCACGGTATACAATATGGGTGTTGGATCACAAAGTAGTAAAATACATTGTGAACATTAAAGACCAAGATGCTTGCATCCAGGCTCAATCACCAATGGAAAATATGTGGCATATCGGTAGCATTCGTTACATTCTAGCTACACTAAGGAGGAATGTTTTTTCATGTCATCCTCCATTTCTGCCTCATCAGAGGGGTTTGAAAAATTCAGCATGTTCCTGCCTCAGGCATTTTTATAGTGTCTGCCGGACTTAGCCAGCCATGGTTCCCACGATGTGGGGAATGATAGAACCTTATATGGTTATTCTAGGCACAAGCATTGGTCTAGCCGTGACATGGGAAACCGTCCTCAGCATGATATAATCAATTCTTTGTATTACAGAGACTGAGAAGACAGTTCCTGTGGCTGGGGCTGTTAAACCAACCATGAATGTGCTCACTGCATATCGCTGGGATAGCACCAAAAAATCATGATGTCTTGACAAATCATGATGTCTAAAGTGCCATCTACCATACCTAAGTGCTTCATCATACTGGCTGAAAGGAGTAGAATGCACTCTGGGGGGTCACCCTCTGAGCTCTAGATTATGAAGGAAATCTGCAACTTGAAAACTCCCAGGCCTAGGGACGCAGAGATATGGGGTGTTAACGTTGTGCTACGTTTCTTCGCTGAAGGGCTCCAGCTACATCCCTGTCCTTGGACTAACTCACTTATAAGTGGTTATGCTCATAGCCCTGAATGCAGCACTACGGGTCTAGTCATTACATAAACGTTGACTGGATAGGATGATTATATCTGCAGACTAAATAACACTTATGTTATGACTTAGTCAAGCAGTATAGACCAGGGGCACCAGATCTCAAACTAGATGTTCACATATCCTTTGAACCTTCGATTGTGTATGGTCACACATCTACACCAGAATGTTAGATCATTAGAGCCTAGAGACTCTGAACTAACAATATTTTTAGTTACATCTAGCGTCAAAAGAAGGTATCACTTCAGACCATCTACAGGTGGTCTGGATTATACAGGAGTAAATACTGACATTTCAAATCACTCCACCAAGGCTGCAACAACCTCAGCAGCAGGGTTATGGAAGTTAGCGGGACCACATCCTAGCGGTTGCAGGATGGACAATCTAGCAATTTTCCACACATTTAACCCATTGCCAGATGGGGGTATTTACGAACTCTATGTTAAGTTCTGTTCATAGTTCCTCCCGGGTGAGGGAGGTTACTATTGTCATTATTCATGTCTGAATACGATAACATACTTCCTCCCCTGGTCAACTAAGGCACTGAGTGAAGCAGGGACTCGTTCCACTGCATGAAATCACAGATCTTTAAAATCTTCACGTAGTCATTCACGTGACTCCGAAGTAAAATGGTAAGATTAAACGAGAACTTACCAGTTTGAAGTTTGATCTTTATTTTATGAGGAGTTACGATGAGGGATTACGTGCCCTCCGCTCCCGCCCTCTATCATAAAGGTCAACTGGTATTTTAGTTCTTCTTATCTTACTATGTTTATTTCATCTACTGTTGTCTGTGATTTCACACCGCTGCTTTGAAGAAATACGTGCATGCGTGCTGGCGGGGTCTTCACATAATCCCTCATCGTAACTCCTCATAAAATAAAGATCAAACTTCAAACTGGTAAGCTCATTTAATCTTACTATTCTTCATCCTTTTTTTGTTAAACTATCGGTGGCACAGTGGCACAACAATAGAGTTGCTGCCTTACAGTGGCAAAGACTCGGGTTTGATCCTGACTTTGGGTGGTGTCAGTACAGAGTCTGTACATTCTCCCTATGACTGCGTGGGTTTTCTTCAGGTGCACTGGTTTTTTTCCACGCTGCAAAGGCTAGGTTTGTAGGTTAATTGGTTTCGGTAAAATTGTAAATTGTCCATACTATGAGGCATAGTGCTTGTGTGTGGGGATTGCTGGTCGGCACGGTCTCAGTGGGCTAACGAAGCTGTTTCCATGCTGTATTTCTAAAGTCTAAAAGTAGTCTATTGATGTACTTTTCATCCATGCCACTGTTTATCTTTCAACAAATTGCCTTTGGTTTTTGTATCAAGCCAACCTTGAAACATACTATTTAATTGAAAGATTTTTGTGGCTGATCCATCATGCTTTTTGTCTCCCTCTGGAATTTAGGTTTTGTTGATATATTGTAGAAGGTGAGTCATGACACATAACGGTGGTCAGGTGGGTACGCCCGGAATTCCATAATGAGTCCTGAAGTTCCTGGTCTACTCTGTTTTACCTGCTCCTGAATGGTGAATGTTATTTGGTCTGATGTTATGACCATATTGTCCAGTCAGAGTAGGTAAAATGACTGGACCCTTATGCTGAGACTAAGCCATCAGCATGGCCGTATACAGGGTAGGTGTTTTCAGAGTAAGGGATCTGGCTAGTGGCCATCCCTTAGGTATGTCAGGACAACGCTGACATCCCAGACCTTGGTATATCTAGGTCTAGGGGGTTTTGAATTGAAGGTACCTCTCATTAATTTGGCCACCAGTGGATGAGACCCTATGGCCTGTTTTCCTTGGTGCCTGTCTTAGATAGGCTGACAGTGCACTTCTAGCACATTTGATAGTGCTATAGCTCAGACCTTCATCGTGGTGAAGGCTGGCCAGGAACTCCGGTACACAGATATGGTGGTTGATTAGTAGGTTGTCTCTGTTCTCGAGCAGTATGTTTCCCATTTTCATATACTGAAGAGATATTGTTTCTTGGTGGAAGTCTGTGAGATGCTTTCATCAGGTCCATGGTCCTATTTGACAATCCCAGGTCCATCAAAAGTTATTTTTGGAATCTGCAACCCAGTAGGCTTATTCTGTCATGGCATGGGTGACTTTCGCCTAATACAGGGTGGATCAGTAGATCTGGTCCGCTGGGAATGGTCATGGGTTTCAATGACCCTGTCAAGGACCACTGGGAACCATGGCTGTGTAGGCCACTCGGGTACTACCAAAAAGTCCGAAGCAAAGTTCATCTGTATTTTGCGTAGTACCTGACTGATGAGGCAGAAAAGGGGGGAAAAACATAGAGATTAGTTCCCCCCAGTTCAGCTGCCTCAAGTTCTGGTTCCCAAGCGACATACATCAGTACGTGGTGATTCAGTTGGGATGCAAAGAAATCGATATCTGGTGTTCCATATTGCTTTGTAATTTCAGCAAATACTTTGGGGTATAACATGTCTGCCACAGTATTTAGCTTACCTGGTAGGTAAGTTGCTTATAGCCAAATATGTTTGTCGACACACCATTACCAGATTGTGTTGATAAAATTATCACATGATATCGATTTTATCCCGTCCATGTGGTTAATATAGGCCACCACTGTGATATTGTCAAATTGTAAATGAACATGCAAAATGGTGCACTTTTGAACAATATGCTTTTAACCCATAGAACGCACCCAACATTTCCAACTAGTTTTTTTTGTCCAGTGTCTGTAGTAGAGATGACTCTAGATTAGTCCATCTACCACCTGTTCTGGATATGGGTTATTGATAAATGATGGGACTGGAACTATGCCAAATGTTCCTTCCTGAGGAGGCTCAAGAAAGCCTCAGATCCTGACCAACTTTTACCGCTGTACCATCGAAAGCATCCTGACCACCTGCTTCATGGTATGGTACAGAAGTTGCACCATAGCAGACAGGAAGGCACTACAACGGGTGGTGAAAACCGCTCAGTACATCATCGGTCCAACCATGGACTGTTTGCCCTCCTCCCATCAGGGAGGCGGTACAGGAGCCTCAGGTCTCATGCTAGTAGGATGAGGAACAGCTTCTACAACAACACCATCACACTGCTGAACTCGGAGTCCCGCCGATAGATTTTTCCAGTCTCTCCGTCCACATTGTTTGCTTAATCTGTATTTTTATTTCTATATTGCACTATTACTATGGACTGATGCTAAACTGCATTTTGTTGTACCCATACTTGTATTTGTGCAATGACATTAAAGTTGAATTGAATTGAATTCTCTTTCCATCATTATAAGTCTGAAAATAGGCAATTTCATGGTTCAGTCAAAGTGACCTGCATGTTGTTTAAACACGCTAGCACCTTTGCTCTAATGCAAAGGTTCAAGCTAGGTAGCTGGTAAGGCTGCTACTAATTTCCCAATTACTCTTGCCACTTGTCGAATGGTTGGTTGATTGTTAACCATTAATTTGTTGCAGCTTTGTGCCAATTCTGCTGACTTTTCTTTTGGCAACGTTATAGACATGTGGACTGAGTTAATTGTGAATAGCAGATAGTCCATAGTTGTGGATGGGTCAACGTAGATTTATCTGGATGTATGACAAAGCCCAAGGTTAAATAAGTTTTAGTAGCTAATGTTGTTGAATTAGCTAATTCCATGGTTTTGTCTGTTATTAAATATCATCGAGATATGCCATGACAATATGTTTCCTTAATAATGTCAGGGCTGGTTTAAATATCTTGGAAAACAATTTTGGCTCATGTTAGACCATTAGTCAATAATTTGTACTGCCATAGTTACCCCATCCAGGTAAATTTTTAGGTATATCCGATGATCTTTATGAATGGTTACTGAATAGTATGCACCTTTTAAGTCGATACCTGCCATAAAGTATCGTTAGGAAATCCATTGTTTGGCAGTTACAAATGTTTTCCATTAAAGTGTGTATACCTGGCGAAAGTATTCAATGTGGTTAAGTAAATGATGGTGCGACATTCACCATCTTTTTTGGTTTTAGTAAATTTAATACGAATTCCAAAGGTTCATGTTTAGATTTCTCTATGATCCCTTTGTATGTAACTTCTCCAGTTCAGCTTGTCCCTCATGTTTTCTTTTTAGTGAGAGGGTAAAACCCCTTTGGGGTGCATGCTGAACTGGTGGCAAGTTTTTCTTGAATTCAATTTATATCCTTGAATACCTTTTGGTATATAGCTACTATGTGTGATAGTTCTTCATGATTCCAAAAAACAGGTGTAGTTTCCGCCCTGTTAGCACAATCCCCCCACCTTTTATGTCATGGTAGGAACCAAACCCACCTACCTCTACTGTTGTTTGGTGGTGTGTTCATTTCTTCGGTTTCTGGTTCCTTGTCTGTAGGGGTGGTGTTGTTGGGGGGTGGCGCATTTTCCATGGGGCCCGCTCTGGGCCCTGTCCCGAAAGACTAGTGGGGATGGTATGCGGGCCACGAGCTTTGACCAGTACCATGAAGTAGATGCCTACTGGTGGATGCGTAGAGGTACTGCCATCTGGGTTTGTGTGGTTTGCTTGTTCCAGGTCCTGCCCTCATGAAGCCAAATGCCTTGGATTTTTCGTCCAGATTTTAGGCTTGTTTTTTTTAATTCTTTGCCAAATAGCAGGATCTGTGGTTCTGAGGCCGGCGTTCTACACAGTCCTACGAATTTTTGGAGTTGAGAGCAGGTCTTATGACCTCCTTCTGGTGGTTGTTAATCGCATACTGTGTTGCACATTAGAGCCTGGGTGTTTTGGCCTGTCAACCCTGTCCATGGAATGAGCATATGAATTAATAGCCGACGTCAGGGGTATCAACATTTTTTGCAATTTATGTTTTAGGGTTTAAATACCCTGCTCAATGTAACCCCAGTAATGGCAGGCATATTGAGCAAATGCAATTTTGGGGAGGCGTGATAAAGTCCAACGCCTCAATGTCTACCTGTCTTGGAGAGGTTTAAAGGACAGGTAGTAA